>NW_015506557.1:105353-110353 GCF_001515645.1 Sinocyclocheilus grahami
CACACACCCACACTCACACTCACACACACACACACACACCCACATACACACACCCACACACACACACCCACACACACACATACACACACCCACACACACACACATACACACACCCACACACACACCCCCACACATACACACACCCCCACACACCCACACATACACACACATACACACACCCACAAACACTGTCATCAGGAACCACCATCACTGATAACTAACAACGATCGACCGATAACCGATATCTCTAACCGATATTCACACTTTCATACATTGCTTATTAGTCATATAATAACAGATCTACTCTGATTGACTCTATTAGCATTTTAAATATAAAACCCAACCACAATATTTAAGTAACTTAATGAATCGCTAAATTATCTTCTATGAAAAACTTCATAAACATCAGCCATTTCTTCCAGAGTTGTTATTATTAACTAAAACTTTTTTTTTTTAATTAGAAATGTTCCCCTCACAACTAACTGGAGTAAAGTACTAAATTCACCAAAAGTTGATCGGAGATTAAAAAAATAATACGTTTGTAAGCTAAATGGAAATATTTATTTAAAAGAAGCATAACAAAAGTACTACAAAAAATATATACTTACAATACATACTAAAATAGTATATAAATTGTACTTAAATAATAATGTTTTTTTTTACAACTTAGAAATATGTAGCTATGTAAAACATACATATTTAAGGATCTAATTTTATATATCGGTAATATTTAACTAAATTTAATTGAATATATAACAAAAACCGAAATGCATAATTATACATATTATGCTTTTGTAATTGTAGTCACTTATTATGGTCACGTTATTTTATTATTCCAATACAATTTTAGCATTAATTATATCGTATTTATTGATAATATTTATGTTACACCGTTTAAATCAGCTTGCATGTTTTTATTTTCAGGTTTAATGTCATGCTTTAGTACTTCAGTCATGTTTCGGGTGTGTGTGCAGGGTTATCGGGCTCCCCGGACTCACCTGTGTCCAGCGCCGCAGGTGTGCTGCTGCAGGTGCTGCTGTGGGTCTGTCGGATCTCGCGGAAGAAGGTGAGGGTCTCCTTCAGGTTCTTCTTCAGGAACACGTTGTGTTTGTTGTAGTGGCTGAAGGCTCGGGTCAGCTCTCTGACCACAGGGCTGTTTCTCTGCGGGTTCTCCATCCTGATCCCGGGGCGAGTCCGCGTCACGCATCCATCCGAGCTCGCGCTGCTTCTGCAGAGACCCGGATCACCAGGATGGACCGGACCGATAACTTTACAACAACAACAACAACCAGCGGTGTGTGTGTGTGTCAGTGCATCAACACACACACACACACACACACGCACGCACGCACGCACGCACGCACACCCGTTAACCGGGCCGATATCGGCGCTCGGGAGGCTCGACGAATGCGGTTCGGATCGGTAACACACACTCGGGCGGACTGGAGGCCGAACCGGGTCGCGGGTCACGCTTGGCGGCTGCTCGGCGGCTTTTTCCGCGCGAATGAGCGCCGATCATCGATAATCCCGGTGTTTGCGTCGGTGCACCTCGGGAATGTTTCACATTTCAGCCCGAACACGGGAGGCTTGCGCTACCAGCCGCTGCTGCTGCTCCGGTGGGCGGGGCGCGACTGGTGCATGCTGGGAAATGCAGTCCTCTCGGCCTAGCGAACATAAACAAAGAAAAACACGTAGGGAAATACACTATTAGGAATTATTTTGATATCAGCACACACCGCTTTCTAACTCTGGTCGCTGTGCGTATAGCATCCAGCTAATCTTTATCTTAATTTTATCTTTATCTTAAAAAAAGGAAAAAAAAGTTGTGGAATTGTCACAACCTACTCTTTTTCAGAGAAGCAAAGGATTGTGGGTAATGTAGTATAAACGCTGTGATGCACAGTCGGTGTAGTACACTGCATGTATAAGTTTAGTAGTAGCCTGGCGACCTCTACTGGTTAAATACAGCATAGCTTCACCAATTAAATCACTGCTTTTGTGATTATTTACCACATTTATTATATCTACTAATAAAACTACTTACATTTAAGCATAAAGCACTGTTAACGGGACCTTCCGATGTAAAATTCACATGACTAAACACATGAATTCCCCTAAAATACCCCCTCCTGGTTAAACTTTCAGTTTTATTAGTGAAGCTGAGTGATGTAATGGGAAGTGTGGACGTTACATGAATAATAAACGTGTCTGAGGCAAAGCAGATCGATTCAGTTAAAGTTTTAAACACGCCCACCTGCGATAGCCCACAGCAGACCGCAAGCGAGAGGGGCGGGGCTTACGCTCAGCGACGCCCCGCCCACACGCGAGTCTAGCCGCGACGCCCCGCCCACACTGGACTCAAGTAGACGCTCCGGACGCGCCGCTCGCTACACTGTGTCGCCTGCACGCGGACATGAACGCACGTCTTCCTCATCTTCCTCCGCGCGTGGAGCCGGTCATGGAGCGTGCGGACGCCGTCAAGCGTCAGGCGGTGAAGCGGCACCATCACAAACACAACCTGAAGCACCGCTACGAGTTCCTGCAGACGCTCGGGAGAGGCACGTACGGCCGCGTGAAGAAAGCCACGGACCGGGCCGGGAGAACGGTGAGAGCGCCTCACGGCATCACACCGGGCACAGATGTACCAACTTTTAATTTAAAAATTTTTTTTTATTAATACTAATAATATTAGGAGTTAAATAATATAAAATTATTTTAAAAAAAAATTATTTAAAATAAGAATTAATTAATTTTAAATAATACAATTTATTTTAAAATAATACAATATTTAGAATAAAATATAAAAATATTTTTTTAAACCAAAAAGTCCTTTCTCTTGGGTTTGTGGATGGTTGTTGAATTTTCCTGCAGGTTTTAAGCAGTTTTTCTGACTGAGGAGAGCAGCTCTGGGGTCAAAGGTCTTCAGCACTGACCCAGGAGCTCTGTGTGTGCTGTCAGTAAACACTGAACCGGTTCTAGCCTTTGCAAAGAGCTTTAAATAGCCCTAACGTGTTTGTACAGGGCTTGGTCACTGGCACTCCTCAGTTGCTCTACTCTATATTCTGCAGGTCATGAAGTCAAGCCTATTTTTAGGATCACCGGCTTTGTTTTTATTGATTTGTTTTTGCATTTAAAACTATCTTCATGACATTTAAGCACACACAGCCCTAAATTATCACTCTTATAATGTCTCTTTAAAAACAATAGTAATTATGTTTTGGAAAATATTAAATTAAATAAACATTACTATATGTAAATATTTTGTATTTTAGTTTATATACTGTATATATATATATATAATTTCATTACTAATATTAGTTTATTTTATAGATGTATTCTAAAAAACATTTATTCTACAATACAAATATAAAATATTATATATTTAATAGTATATATTGTAAATATGTATATAGTATGTAAATTATAAATATAATTTTGGTTATTCTCATCACTGTTATACTTGTTTTTTTATTTTATTTTAATTGAGATATAGCTTTTAAAAAAAAATGTAATCGCAATAAAACATTATCATGATGTAGAAATACTTAATTTTATATATATATAGTGTTTTTATAAATACTTTATTTCATGCTCTCTCAATATATTTGATCTAATTGGATTATAAATTAATATTTTTTTATTTTACAAATGTGTTCTATACATTTCAGTAATGAGACTGTGTGTGTAGAACCTTAAGTGTGTTTAATTTTCATAAAAATAATCGTTAAAATGCAAAAAAAAAAAAAAAAATTCATAATGGTCCTAAAAGCATGCTGAAAAAATGAAAAGTCCTGTATTATTCTACTGATTTGTGCCGAAATGTGACCTTTGACCCCTGGTGATGAATCAGGCTGGATGCGAGGTGTGCACTTTAGCCTCGTTTTGCACTAAAGACCTTAAATGAGAAACAACACTGTATAAAATCATATTTTCTGTCAATATATCTGCTGTAAAAGTACTGTTTCTTACCTCTGAAGCACAAAACACACTACGTTTTGATAGATTTATGCCTAAAAAAATTTTTTTTTAAACCTAAGACATAAAAACAAGTGCTAATTATTAATAAAACTATCCTGGTCTAAGAATTTGTACATATTTCTATTGGAAAAGAAAAAATACTGAATGACATTTATATGACTAGCAACGTTGTGTAAAATAATATTTCTGAATATATCTGCAATTAAGCTTGTGTTTTTAACTTGGAAGCATAAAACTAAGATTTATGTCTAAAACAAGAGAAGTATTTTTACTGAATTAAAAAAATATATATATATATTTTTTATTTTTATTTATTTTGTTAATAAAAAATATATTTTTAATTATTTTAGAAATTATTTTATTCTAAATAATTATTAAAATCATTGATTCTCCCCCAAATAAATTTCTTGTTTTAAGGATGTTTAAATGTATTAATACGTTTATTAATTTTATTAATAGACACCGATACTGATGGAGGAAATGGCATTTCTGTGATTTCTCAGACGTCGTAGAGGGTAACACAGTGTTTTTACTATAGTACTGTGGTGCTTTGTTTCTTTTTCCACGTCCAGAGCGATCGGGCTGGTTTCTGGTAATCCACTCACTCACTCACACACTCACTCACTCACTCTCACACACACACACACACACACTCGCTCACTCACTCACACTCACTCACTCGCTCATTCACACACTCACACACTCACACACTCTCAGTCACTCACACACTCACACACTCTGTCACTCACACACTCTGTCACTCACACACTCTGTCACTCACACACTCTGTCACTCACACACTCTGTCACTCACACACTCTGTCACTCTCACACTCTGTCACTCACACACTCTGTCACTCACACACTCTGTCACTCACACACTCTGTCACTCACACACTCTCAGTCACTCACACACTCTCAGTCACTCACACACTCTCAGTCACTCACACACTCTCAGTCACTCACACACTCTCAGTCACTCACACACTCTCAGTCACTCACACACTCTCAGTCACTCACACA
>NW_015506557.1:115353-126684 GCF_001515645.1 Sinocyclocheilus grahami
TAATAAACATACATGATTTTATTTCATTATATCTGTAATGTAACATCATATATAATTAACCAACTTTGTAAATATTAATTTGTTAAATATTTACATATTTAATAACTGTTTATGTAATAATCAGTGGTATTAATTTTAAATCATGTTAAATATATTATTTTATATTTAATTATATTATATTAACATAATATTAATATAAGTAACATTTAATATTAGTAGTTAATATATTACATATTTAAATTATTAGTTCATTTCACGTTTAATGAATACTATTAATATGAAATATTATTTTATATTTATATATATTTATTCATAATATTATATTAACATAATATTAATTATATTAATATAATTAACATATTTAAATTATTACTGTATTTCACATTTAATAAAGACTATTAATATGAAATAATATTAAATATAATATGATTAACCTACATTGTAAATATTTTAAATTAATGTAATTGTTTAAAATGTAATAAATCAGTGCTATTAATATTGCATACTGTTAAATATATGATTGTTATACTATTAAAATTAACATTTAATATTAGTGCTATTAATATGTTAAATACCTAAATAGTTTTATTTCATATTTAATAAAAAATACTATATTAAATTTACATACACTGTAATTATTGTGATGATTTTAATGCTTTTATGTAAGTAAACAGTGCTCTGTTTGACCATATAATGTGATATTGGTGAATATAAATTAGAATGATTAAATATAATATATCTATATAATAACTTTAACTAGATTCTGACTAGTTTTTGCTCTTTGTACAATATTGTACTCCATAATAACTGTTCAGGATGGTTTGCAGTGATGGATGGTCGCTGATGTTGGTGTTCGGTCTCGTTTTCCAGGTGGCCATAAAGTCGATCCGTAAGGAGAAGATCCGGGACGAGCAGGATCTGATGCACACGCGGCGCGAGATCGAGATCATGTCGTCTCTGGCTCATCCGCACATCATCAGCATCCATGAAGGTACAGCATTCACACGCATGACCGATCGGCACGCAGAGTCTTTGTTCTCATTATGCAATCGGGACGAACCCCAAAAAGCGCTTTAGTGTGCTTCAGCGCACCACAATGAACACCTCGTTAACATAACCTGCTCGTCAGCACTGATGTCTTTCTCTCTCTGAATAAATGTAACGGTCAGAAACAGGCCCGACTGTGTTGAGGCTGCTTATAGCGGTGTAACGTGATTGGTGTGTTTCAGTGTTCGAGAACAAGGAGAAGATCGTGATCGTGATGGAGTACGCCAGTAAAGGAGATCTGTACGACTACATCTGCGACAAACCGCACATCTCTGAGAGCCAAGCCAGACATTTCTTCAGACAGATCGTCTCTGCTGTACATTACTGCCACCGGGTCAGAACACACGCTCATCCACATTAAAACCATATCACAATCTCACTGCTTTAGTTGATTTTTTTTGTAATGTGGAATAATTTGATACATTGAAACTTTGGATACATTTTGATACATTGTAACTTTTGATACATTGTAACTTTTGATACATTTTGATACATTGTAACTTTTTCTGTATAATTGTTTCCTATTGTAAAACGTTTTAAAATACAATATTTAGACGTTTGATTTCAGCAGATTTAAGCTTGAGGTTCGATGCTGTAATATATTTTAAAAATATTATTAAAAAGTAAAACAGACGTATAATATCAGCCATCATAAAGGTCATCAGCTATAAAAATATTTATATTTAATTATCGGCTTCATGAAACCACTATAACGATCACTAAAACATTTTCTTTACTTGAAATTAAATAAAAGATAACAAATAATTTTTTTTTTTTTAACCGTAAACTGAAATACGAATTACTAAAAACTAAATAGACAAATAATAATAAAAATGACAAAAAAGCACAACAAAATTACAAACTTAAACTTAAAAATAAAAACTATATTAGCATAATAATGATACTAAAATAACACTGCTGTAATTTCTATTCTTTAATGTCTGAGGTTACGGAAATAAATTAAAATGTTAAGAAATTATTTTATTTCTTTATATCTTTTTTTGCCAACATCTCTCAATTCTGTTTAGTTTAAATACTAATAAATACTTTTAAATACTTCTGATAAGTTGAAATACTAAAATAACTATAATTACACTTTTTAAAAAATATTAAAAATGATAAAAACAACAAAATTACCAATTAAAACTTAAAATGAAAATATAAAAATAAAGACTAATTGAACATATCAATTAAAAACAAAATAACACTGCTATAGTTTCTATTTAATGTCTGAGATAAATGAAATAATGATTTAATTTAAAAAAACTTTTCAGTTATTAATTTTGCAACATTTCTAATTTTTGTTCAGTTTAAGTACTAAAACTAAGACTGAAAAAATAAAAATGACAAAACCACGACAAAATTACAACTTAAAACTTGTAAGTTAAAAATTAAAACTTAAAAAAAATAGCATAAAATGTAACAAATTAAAACACTGAATTTTGATTTACTAATTCAAAATAATAAAAAAATGATAACAGTATATAAATGATACTAAAATGCTAGTATTCTGCGGTATTTCACTTGTTATTGTTGTAGAAGCCTTAACAGGTATCTGTCAAGTGCAAAGATCAGCAAGATTAAACATTAGTCAAACGCCATGTGAGCATTTCTCAGAGTCTGGAGAACTAGCCAAAGTCTCCAGCAGTGTTCAGACAGAAACCCAGCAGCTCACTGAGAGCGGGAACGCAGGATTGCATAACACACATTACCCTCCGCATGGATGAGCACAAAACAACACTTCAAGACCGTGTGAAGAACAAACAAACCCAGGAAGGTGCTAAACCAGACAGGTTCTGGTTTAAGATGCAGTGTTTAGCATGATAATACGGTTACTCGTGAGACATGGAGTCGTAGGCGTGGCCGCAGTGTTTTTGTCTCTATGTTAAATGAGCTGAAGGGAGACGCGTTTCGCCTCCTGCTGAGAAACACATTCCAGCGCCGACGGTGACCCAAATGCTCCCGCCGTGCCCTTATTTAGAGCTCGTCACACTGAAGCCCTTTCACAGTGTTGTCACTCAGAGGAAAGTCTGGGGATTTTGAGATGTGCGTGTCATCTAGTCTGCGTTACGAAAGTGTTCCCTCCCAACACCAGCCGTCGTTGATCACTGGATCATTTATTAAAGCGGTAACCCACGGTGAAACCCTCTGTGATTGCTTTTATAAAATGACACGGATAGCAGTATTATAAAAGCTGGCAATGTAAATAGATGGCAGACGTTCAACGTTCATTAGCCTCAGAGTTTTTGTGTGTGTCAATCTAAGGGGCTGTTTACACCTGGTCACTTCATGCGTTTTGTCTGATCGGATAGCTATCCGATGGTGAAAAGACCAGGTGTAAATGCCCTCCGAAATGCATTCGAGACCACTTCAGGTCAAACCACTTCAGGAGGTGGTCTGAGCCACATTCCAGACGAAACTGGACAAGTGTAAATGCATCTGGTTGTTGAAACCACATGTAAATTTTACTCCTCCCCAAACGTTAAAATAATAAACATGTGAGCGTGTTATAGGCTATATGACATTAGTCAGACTGCGCTAATGCAACACGCATCGCTGCGGACGAGTAGCTGAGTATCTCTTCAGCAAGCCGACGCACAAACTTCGGGCGAATGAAACCGAAAGTAATACGTAGACACTCAACACACAATCATCTTAATTTAAAGTAGTAAGACAAACTTATCTTTCCAGTGCTGATACCGCACGCGCTCCTATTGCGGTCTTTGATCTTGAAATGAGCTGATAATGAATAAAATGCAGAGCTTATCTTTTGATTTCGTTGACGTGAACTTTATCGGATTTATATCCGTTTTGCGACGACACATTTATGCGGCCAAGCGTAAATGGAAACGTTTTACCAAATCAGATCAGCGAAAACGCATGAAATGACCAGGTGTAAACAGGCCCTTCTGGTTTAAGATGCAGTGTTTAGCATGATAATACGGTTACTCGTGAGACATGGAGTCGTAGGCGTGGCCGCAGTGTTTTTGTCTCTATGTTAAATGAGCTGAAGGGAGACGCGCTTCGCCTCCTGCTGAGAAACACATTCCAGCGCCGACGGTGACCCAAATGCTCCCGCCGTGCCCTTATTTAGAGCTCGTCACACTGAAGCCCTTTCACAGTGTTGTCACTCAGAGGAAAGTCTGGGGATTTTGAGATGTGCGTGTCATCTAGTCTGCGTTACGAAAGTGTTCCCTCCCAACACCAGCCGTCGTTGATCACTGGATCATTTATTAAAGCGGTAACCCACGGTGAAACCCTCTGTGATTGCTTTTATAAAATGACACGGATAGCAGTATTATAAAAGCTGGCAATGTAAATAGATGGCAGACGTTCAACGTTCATTAGCCTCAGAGTTTTTGTGTGTGTCAATCTAAGGGGCTGTTTACACCTGGTCACTTCATGCGTTTTGTCTGATCGGATAGCTATCCGATGGTGAAAAGACCAGGTGTAAATGCCCTCCGAAATGCATTCGAGACCACTTCAGGTCAAACCACTTCAGGAGGTGGTCTGGGCCGCATTCCAGACGAAACTGAACAAGTGTAAATGCATCTGGTTGTTGAAACCACATGTAAATTTTACTCCTCCCCAAACGTTAAAATAATAAACATGTGAGCGTGTTATAGGCTATATGACATTAGTCAGACTGCGCTAATGCAACACGCATCGCTGCGGACGAGTAGCTGAGTATCTCTTCAGCAAGCCGACGCACAAACTTCGGGCGAATGAAACCGAAAGTAATACGTAGACACTCAACACACAATCATCTTAATTTAAAGTAGTAAGACAAACTTATCTTTCCAGTGCTGATACCGCACGCGCTCCTATTGCGGTCTTTGATCTTGAAATGAGCTGATAATGAATAAAATGCAGAGCTTATCTTTTGATTTCGTTGACGTGAACTTTATCGGATTTATATCCGTTTTGCGACGACACATTTATGCGGCCAAGCGTAAATGGAAACGTTTTACCAAATCAGATCAGCGAAAACGCATGAAATGACCAGGTGTAAACAGGCCCCAAGTCATTAGATCTGTTTCACCAAATATAACCGGTGTAGTCTTCTAAATATCTCTGTTTTTCAACAGAACGGGATTGTTCATCGTGACCTGAAGTTGGAGAACATCTTGCTGGACGATAACTGCAATATAAAAGTACGTTCGGGACTGAATTAATTTTTAATTCGTGAAGGTTTTACAACTAGTTCATGGGACCTCATTTAAGAATCAGCAGCAGAATAAATGTTTGTTTTATTATTTAATTGATGTTGTAAACCAGGAGTGTCCAATCCTGCTCCTAAAGGAGTGACGTTCTGCAGAGTTTAGATCCAACCAGCCCCAAACACACTTGCCAGCATGCTTCTAGTAATCCTGAAGACCAGTGGTTCCCAATCCTGGTCCTGGAGAGCCACCAAACACACCTGATCCAGGATTGAAGACCTTGCTTAGCTTTGAGTTTCATTAGGAATGGAGATAAACTCTGCAGGACAGTGCCCTCCAGGATCAGGATCGGACAACCCTATTGTAAGCCGTTTTCTCTTTCATAGTCTGTTTGAAACGTTATCTCTGATACTTCTGTTTTACCTGGCGTTATTACAAAAGAGGCTGTAAAACAAACACCCAATCGAAACTTGCGAGATAACGGAACAAATCTACTTTCAGCTATAAAACTTGCACAGCGAAAGGCCAACGGCTGCTAGATGAGAAGCACTGATGGAAACCACTGTCTGTTTTTCAGATCGCTGACTTCGGGTTGTCGAACCTGTACCAGGGTGATAAATTCCTGCAGACGTACTGCGGCAGCCCTCTGTACGCTTCGCCCGAGATTGTGAACGGCAGGCCGTACAGAGGACCGGAGGTGGACAGCTGGTCTCTGGGCGTCTTGCTGTACACTCTGGTTCATGGAGCCATGCCTTTCGATGGACAAGACCACAAGAACTTGGTCCAGCAGATCAGCACCGGAAACTACCGCAAACCCACCAAACCTTCTGGTGAGGCTCTTAAAAGATTCAACCGAGACATCCTTTGTGTACCGTTTGCCCTATATTTAAACCGAGATATGAAACTGGTTTCCTGTGTTTGTCCAAGGTCCAGACTTGGCTCTTTCAACCATACCATGTAGCAGTTTTATAGCTGGAGCTTATCTATTCCTAGAAGATAACATTCTGAATTGCGTGGTTTCAGTCTGTTGACCATGGCAGTCTCACAAATTTGAGTTTCCCTGGGACTGTCAAGTTCACACCGGCTGCAACTTTATTGCCGGAGGTTGGCTGGTCACCATGCTGTTGGGGTGAAGTGGCTTGATGAGGTCCGATTCCTCACATGGTTCTTCATGCATCATTTTTAGCTATGTTCCTACATAGGGCTGAGTAAACTGCCCAGAGCAACGTGAACTAATCTTGCCAAGAAGTGTTCCTTGAGGGACACCAGAAGTACACATTTTGGATGTCTCCTTTACCCATTTCAGGTCTTGGGAGTCTCTACTAACAAGTTGATGAGTTGAATCAGGTGTGTTTGATTGGTTAAAGATATGACCGTTTTGTGTAGGGCTGTCAAAATAGCTGAAAAACTAAATTCGAATTTTGTACTTAATATTAAATGCATAATTTCAGTAATGAAGAATAGCTTTTGGCTTCTCTCCTGAGGCCACAAGAGAGCACATTGAGCAAAATATTACTAATGCACGTTTATTCAAAGCATAAGATAACGACTATCTGTGAAAAGTGCATAATGTTTAAAATAATGTTTATAAACCAATTATAATTAATGAAGTTGCTTTAACAACTATAAACAAAACAGCATCATGTATGTATGCATACATGAACTTAATACAAAGGGCGGAAAGCCAATCACACAGAGTACATTTTTCATTTAAAAACATGATGCAGTGGGATGGGGAAAAAACCCGCCATAAAGTCTCGATATATGTTTTTTTCAAAGTTAAACTTGCATTAATTTGACATGGCTTTTCTAAACATGCGACTCCTTTGTGCGAGATGCGAGTGCAACGCTGATAGATGTCCCTCTAGAAAATGTGATGAATGTGTTTTGTGTGAATGGCTTGGTTTCAGTTTTGATGTAAACAAGATCTTCTCCGCATTGATGTTCTCTTTTCCTGCAATATTTTTAATGAACAACGCAGCAGCGCCGCATCTAGTGGGTGCAACTGGATACGTTAGGCTAACAAAAACATTAAAATGCAATGACACTTACATCGTCATCGCATCTTGTGTGCCGCTGATAAGGCTGCCTCCTTAACGCACACCTAAAATTAAAATGCAATGTTTTTGCATTCGAATGTAGATTTTTATTTTAAATTCGACGAGTATTCGAAATATAAATTTTTTTTTGACTGCCCTAGTTTGGCGTACCTCCAGGAACAGCGTTGGGAAACTCAGTTTTGGGATACTGTTCACTGTTTGTGCTCCCATGCTTTCATTCCCATTAGTAGTCAAAACACTGCATTGCTGATCATTTGCATAGTTACATAAAACTGTGCTACATTGTTGGACACGCCTGCTTTGCACTGCCAACAGTCCCTCACATTGCTAACTCTTACTGAAAAAGGATGACTTCCAGAAGCCACAAACCAGTCGGTTTGCATGCAGCTTTGAAATATGTGATGTTGTAGAGGCCAAGGGTGTCCAGTCCTGCACCTGGAGGGCCACTTTCCTGCAGAGATTAGCTCCGACACACCTGCTTCTAGTGATCCTGACGACATTGGTGAGTTGGCTCGGGTGAGTTTAATTGGAGCTGGAGCTAAACTCTGCTGGAAGGTGGCCCTCATGGGGCAGAACTGGACACTCCTGTTGTAGTGCATACATTTGTAGCATCAATCCTAATCCTTTTTGTCGCCCCACAGATGCGTGTGGTTTGATCCGCTGGATGTTGATGGTAAACCCAGTGCGTAGAGCTACTTTGGAGGAGATCGCGGGTCACTGGTGGCTCAACTGGGGCTATCAGCTCCCTCTACTGGCTCAGAGTGAACCTGCAGCTGCGGATGAGGAGCCAGGACATGCGGCCGCAGCGTGTCAAACCGGTGGCCCGACTCGTATTGCGGACTGGCTACGCCGCACCTCTCGTCCACTTCTGGAGAGCAGCTCTAAGATGCGCTGCCTGTTGCGGACAGGCGGGGCCACAGGAGGAGAACCGGTCCAGCGACAGCGCTCCATACGCAGGTCACGCAAAGAAAACAACGTCTCGCAGAGCATGCAGGAAGCTCCTCGCCCATCTAAAGGAATTCTGAAGAAGCGGGGCAGCTTGAAACAGAAGGCGCCCAGTGAATCCCAGGCTACACCCTTGGAGGAGAAGAGCCCGAACACTTTGGCACCGTCTGTCCTTCCTCCACCTCCTAAAGGCATCCTGAAGAAGCCTTCGGAAGGCGAGTCAGGTTATTATTCCTCTTCTCCGGAGAGCTCCGGACAGACTCTTGGGAACCCAGAGCCACACCGCAAGGGCATCCTCAAACGGCACGGCAAGTTTTCCGGCGGCCTGCAGGAATTCGGCTCGCTGGATCAGCTTGCACCCTCCTCACCCACGGTGGTCAACAGATCCCGACCGAGCGGCGCGATCAGCGAGGACAGCATCCTCTCATCGGAGTCCTTCGACAGACTTGACCTGCCTGACCGTGAGATTCCAGTCGCCCAAATGGAGCGACCAGCAGGTGGACGGAGAATGCGAGGATGCGTGTCCGCTGACAATCTCCTTGACTTGAAGGAAGGGTCTCGGTATCAGGGACACTGGGAAATGGACATGGCCTGCTACCGCGCAGAAGTGTCCGATAGTGTGTTTTCAATTTCTGACTGTGAAAACGTCACTCAGACTTACAAACAAGCCTTGAGAGCAACTGCTAGCTGAAACGCACAGGGACTGTGATGTTCAGAATCTGTCAGAGATGATGCAACTCCAGTTGGAAAAGGAACCTGGTTGGTAGCAAGGAACGTACTTGGAAATGTTCTGGAGCAATGCCATGGTTTAGAGCAGTGGTTCCCAATCCTGGTCCTGGAGAACCCCCAACACTGTCTCACTATTCAAACACACCTGATTCAACTCATCAGCTCATTAGTGAAGACTCCAAGACCTCAAATATGTGTGTCAGATAAGAGAGACACCAAAACCGTGCAGTGTTGGGGGTTCTCCAGGACCAGGACTGGGAACCACTGGTTTAGAGGACCGGACGTCCTTTGCGGAAGACTCGTTTAGGACATGCATTTCATTCTGAGGGAACCGGAGTTTGTGTTGCATTTGCAACATGCAAAACGATAGACTTGGTTTGAGAAAAGTGCCTTTTATTTCATCAGCTGCCTTGCTCCCAATGATGAACAACTGATTAGTTATTCTTTGAAATGTTTGTGGTTTTTAAATGACTGTTTAGGGAGTTGGCTAGTCAAAAATACCAAAGATGACTCATTATAAAGTTGTGAATTTAGTTCGTTTCAAAGGTGAATATTGGTGCCGCGGATACAATAAACTACTGTCTATGACTTTATGTAGTCCAGACTTTAGCTTTGCAGCTGTTTCAGGGTAAGAACATTTGAATGGTAAGAACGACTTCCACGTCGCTGTTTATTAGGATGGTAAAATACACTGTGACCTTTAGAAGCAAACTAAAAGTTCTCCTCAAATTGAGAAATATGTTGAAATGGTGCGATTTACTGTTTTTGCCATCTGGATGTTAAAAACTGTGTGCTTAATACTATTTAAGAAGGGGAAGGAATGGTATTTGAGTGTCATAGCGGGGTGTTTGGGCTTCATCAGTACATCTAACCTCTTCATGCAGTATTTCAGTCTGTAGGGCTGCTCGGAGTTTCATGGCTTGAGATAACCCGGGTAATGAGGTGTTTTTCTTCTGTTTGGTGTCATATTTTGTTTGAGTTCATGCAGGTTTATTTGCCAAAGTGCCTGATGTCTCTTTCAATCAGTGGACCAATAAAACCGCACAAATGAAGTGTAAAATGCTCTCTGGCTGTCGGTTCTTCTGTACCCATCATAATCTTCTGGATAACCATTAATAACATTTACACTCGATAGTATGAGAGAACCGTGTTGCAGCTTTTTTACTAATGAATTTGAAAGTAATTAAGGCAAACAGTATGCGTCTGTACGGTTTTGAAGTGGAAGTATGACCCGAAGTTACTGAACCCAAATATTTGATTAAAAATTATCCTCATAAAAGTTTTGTTATAAATTAGAACATCTACAGTTGCTCCAAAATTAATTAGTGTTCATAACTTAAATTTAAAATAATTATTGATCGCTAAATTCATTAAAATATAAATTATTTTAAATAAATTTCTATGTTCTACTCAGTTTAATTGTTAATCAAATCGAACCAAATGAGTTTTTCTCTCCGTTCAGAGACTGTAATTAATTTAGTCTTTTAAGTTTTTAATTACATATTTTTTAATTAGATGTATGTGTGTGTGTGTATATATATATATATATAAAATGATTTTTTTTCTTAAGATGAATCAAAGCTCATAAATTCAAATTGAAATGAATTACTAATCAATCAATAAAAATAAATACACAAAACCAATTTTAAATAAATTGCTAAATTATTTCAAATTTAAATTAAGTACGTATTGAGTCACAGTTGTGTTGAGTTACACTAATGTGATTAAATGAGGCTTTGATTCCTGTCTCGGATCTCATTTTTAATCATTTTATTTTGTGAATAATAATGTACTTCTAGAAAAGCGCAGACAAACTGAATAACCGATGTAGTTTATTGCAGATTCTCAGTTCAGACTGAGTAAAGTGTGTCTGTGTTAGCAACAGTAACTAAGCGTGCGGTGCTGGTTTCAGCAGCACAATGCAGATGTGAGGCTTCAGGGCGGCAGACGCTGATATCCAGTGATTTAGTGCTGAAACCGGAGCGCAGGAGAACAAAAGCACACCCGACCCGCCCTGATGTCCAGCACACAAAGAGCAGATCAGAGAGCTGCTGACGGCAGCGAGAGCTCAGAGGCATGCAGGAGTGTGTGTGTGTGGGAGAGTGTGGGTGAGAGAG
This sequence comes from Sinocyclocheilus grahami, assembly GCF_001515645.1. Lineage (NCBI taxonomy): Eukaryota > Metazoa > Chordata > Actinopteri > Cypriniformes > Cyprinidae > Sinocyclocheilus > Sinocyclocheilus grahami. The sequence goes on from NW_015506557.1 coordinate 126,412, forward strand.
TGTGAGTGTGTGTGAGAGTGTGAGAGCGCGCGTGTGTGTGAGAGAGTGTGTGTGAGAGCGCGCGTGTGTGTGAGAGCGAGAGTGCGCGTGAGTGCGAGAGTGCGCGTGTGTGTGTGAGAGTGCGCGTGTGTGTGTGAGAGTGCGCGTGTGTGTGTGAGAGTGCGCGTGTGTGTGTGAGAGAGAGAGTGCGCGTGTGTGTGTGAGACGGAGAGTGCGCGTGTGTGTGTGAGACGGAGAGTGCGCGTGTGTGTGAGAGAGAGAGAGTGCGCGGGT
>NW_015506557.1:127423-130738 GCF_001515645.1 Sinocyclocheilus grahami
GTGTGTGTGTGTGTGTGAGTGTGTGTGTGTGTGTGTGAGTGTGTGTGTGTGTGACCTCAGAGCCACATTATACAGCATCATTACTCATATTCATAATACAATTACACGTGTCAAATAATAAAATGCATTAATAATCATTATAATAAGCTGAATGATTTTTAAAAAAATAAATTAAAAAGTAATAAATAGTATTAAATAAATAAATTATTAATATTATTAAAAATGTAAATAAATAATAAAATGCATTAATAATAATAAGCAGAATTAATTTTTAAAAAATAAAAATAAATTAAAAAGTAATCATTAAATAATAAAGCCAGGGTCATTATAAATAAATAAGCAGATTTGTTTAAAAATCAGCCGAGCAATATTTTAGTTAACAAAAACTAAAAGCATAAAAAAAGCATTTTCTTCACTTGAAATAAAGTAAACATTAACAGAAAAAAATACAAAATTACAACAACTTTAAAATTAAAATGAAAACAAAATATAAAAAAATAAAATCTAATGCAAAATATTAACAAAACTATAGAAATAATATTAAAATAACACTGATTACTATTGATGAGCAACACTGAAACTCACTGCATTAATATACATATTATTTATATACTGTCATACTATTTATTAATATTTTGAATTAGCTTTTATTTAAAAAAATTTATTTTAATTTAGTAATGCGCTTTTCTCATTTTTATTTTAAGTTTTTCACTTTTCATATTTATAAAAATTATTTTTATAATTTTAATTTTAAATTTTATATATAAAATTTATATTTTAGGCTTTAAGAATTAAAGATAATGATTTTTAATGTTTTAGTTTCAATTAATAACAACAACACTGCTTCAAATGCACAATAGGTTTAATGTTTTTTTTATATTTAAATTTAGCATTATTTTATTTTTGTGTTTTTTAGGTTTTTGTTTTTATATATTTATTTATATTTTATATATTTTTTAGGTTTTTGTTTATATATTTCTATATAGCTTTATTTCATTTTTTTATTTCCATTTTAGCTTTAGTAATTTTAATACTTCAACTTATTTTATTTCATTTTTTAATTTACAAGTAAGTATTTCATCTAATATTTATATTTCCTTCAAATGTAGGTCATCCAATCAGAATATAAAAGTTGAAAATATCAAGCTAGAGGCGCAATAGGGCTGCTTACTAGAACTAGAGGATTGTCAAAGTGTGCCTGTATGCTAGCTTTTGGGGCTAATATTACCCACAATGCCTTGCATAATGAAAGAATTTTACAACTGTTTAAAATAAACATGAAAGAAGTTCAGAGTTGCCACAGCAGTTTTCCCAAACCTAAAAGCGAAGTGAGGAAAAGCGGGTCACATGACGTTACCAGGATCTCTGGGACGGTATCAGTGTGAAAAAAATACCATTAAGATGGAGCGGCATTTACTACACAGAGCCGTAGTTCACTGACAAGCTGCAAAAAAATTGCGTTCAAAATCGTCAATGAATCGCCTGCGATTTTGCGTAGCTTGTCAGTGAACTACGGCTCTGTGTAATAAACGCTGCTCCATCTGAAAGCACGTGCTGGAGATTTACTACTAATCACAGAACCGGCTTTACTGACGAGATGCGCATGATAAACGCATTCGATTTTTTGCACAACCCTAACCTTAATCTCCATACTGAAATCCTAGATGGCCTGACAGTGATTCAGCTCAAATATTAGTGTCTGAGAAACTGTGAGCACGAAGACTGTAGTGTGCACAGCAGATTTTTAAATGCTTAGCTTAAATATGTCATATTAATTAAATAATGCTCATAAATGGCTGTTGTTTTAGTTAACAAAAACTAAAAGCATAAAAAAAGCATTTTCTTCACTTGAAATAAAGTAAACATTAACAGAAAAAAATACAAAATTACAACAACTTTAAAATTAAAATGAAAACAAAATATAAAAAAATAAAATCTAATGCAAAATATTAACAAAACTATAGAAATAATATTAAAATAACACTGATTACTATTGATGAGCAACACTGAAACTCACTGCATTAATATACATATTATTTATATACTGTCATACTATTTATTAATATTTTGAATTAGCTTTTATTTAAAAAAATTTATTTTAATTTAGTAATGCGCTTTTCTCATTTTTATTTTAAGTTTTTCACTTTTCATATTTATAAAAATTATTTTTATAATTTTAATTTTAAATTTTATATATAAAATTTATATTTTAGGCTTTAAGAATTAAAGATAATGATTTTTAATGTTTTAGTTTCAATTAATAACAACAACACTGCTTCAAATGCACAATAGGTTTAATGTTTTTTTTATATTTAAATTTAGCATTATTTTATTTTTGTGTTTTTTAGGTTTTTGTTTTTATATATTTATTTATATTTTATATATTTTTTAGGTTTTTGTTTATATATTTCTATATAGCTTTATTTCATTTTTTTATTTCCATTTTAGCTTTAGTAATTTTAATACTTCAACTTATTTTATTTCATTTTTTAATTTACAAGTAAGTATTTCATCTAATATTTATATTTCCTTCAAATGTAGGTCATCCAATCAGAATATAAAAGTTGAAAATATCAAGCTAGAGGCGCAATAGGGCTGCTTACTAGAACTAGAGGATTGTCAAAGTGTGCCTGTATGCTAGCTTTTGGGGCTAATATTACCCACAATGCCTTGCATAATGAAAGAATTTTACAACTGTTTAAAATAAACATGAAAGAAGTTCAGAGTTGCCACAGCAGTTTTCCCAAACCTAAAAGCGAAGTGAGGAAAAGCGGGTCACATGACGTTACCAGGATCTCTGGGACGGTATCAGTGTGAAAAAAATACCATTAAGATGGAGCGGCATTTACTACACAGAGCCGTAGTTCACTGACAAGCTGCAAAAAAATTGCGTTCAAAATCGTCAATGAATCGCCTGCGATTTTGCGTAGCTTGTCAGTGAACTACGGCTCTGTGTAATAAACGCTGCTCCATCTGAAAGCACGTGCTGGAGATTTACTACTAATCACAGAACCGGCTTTACTGACGAGATGCGCATGACAATAGCATTCGATTTTTTGCACAACCCTAACCTTAATCTCCATACTGAAATCCTAGATGGCCTGACAGTGATTCAGCTCAAATATTAGTGTCTGAGAAACTGTGAGCACGAAGACTGTAGTGTGCACAGCAGATTTTTAAATGCTTAGCTTAAATATGTCATATTAATTAAATAATGCTCATAAATGGCTGTTGAGATAGTATTCTCAAGTGAAATGAGTAGAGTATTTCAAGCTTTGAATTTGGTTTAATCCAAGTCTTCTAAAAAGACACATT
>NW_015506557.1:130867-139553 GCF_001515645.1 Sinocyclocheilus grahami
AGCTTGTCAGTGAACTACGGCTCTGTGTAATAAACGCTGCTCCATCTGAAAGCACGTGCTGGAGATTTACTACTAATCACAGAACCGGCTTTACTGACGAGATGCGCATGATAAACGCATTCGATTTTTTGCACAACCCTAACCTTAATCTCCATACTGAAATCCTAGATGGCCTGACAGTGATTCAGCTCAAATATTAGTGTCTGAGAAACTGTGAGCACGAAGACTGTAGTGTGCACAGCAGATTTTTAAATGCTTAGCTTAAATATGTCATATTAATTAAATAATGCTCATAAATGGCTGTTGCGATAGTATTCTCAAGTGAAATGAGTAGAGGCATGGACCCGGTAACAGCAGTTCTTACGTCATGACTTAACAAGAGGATTCTTCCGAAGCAACTAATCATTTTTAATACCATTGGCAAAACTACCACATACTGTATACTGCCATATAGATATTTTAATATTTAAAAAAAAAAATTGTACATCTATTTTTTTCAAGGCAATCATTATTTCAAGCTTTGAAATTTGTTTAATCCAAGTCTTCTAAAAAGACACATTCGCTTTATATGATGAATCGATTTTAATATAGGCTTTTATTTACATGCATATAAATCTCAATCTCATATTTGTGTCTTTAAAATAGGGTAACTTTGTTGCAAAAGCGTACAGCACAAGGAAGCTTGATTTCAAACTGAATTGAATTTCAAAAAAAGACAAGTACACAGTCAGTAATAAAATTATAAAACAAATGACCTCAATTTTGTTGAGCTATGCGAAATATGACTACACTGAATTTTTATAAGCAGTGATTTAAAGGGTTAGTTCACCCAAAAATGAAAATTAGCCCATGAATTACTCACCCTCAAGTCATCCTAGGTGTATATGACTTTCTGCTTTCAGACGAATCCAGTCGGAGTTATATTAAACATTGTCTTTGATCTTTCAACCTGTTTAATGCCACTCAGCGGGTGTTGCATGCATCAGTCCAAAAGAAGTTAAATAAAAAGCGCCCATCCATAAAAAGTGTCTCACACGGCTCCGGGGGCTGAACAAAGGCCTCCTGTAGCGAATCCATGCATTTTAGTAAGAAAAATATCCATATTCAAAACGTAATAATCACTTTAATGTAGCTTGCGCTCGCTGTTGTACACAGAAGCAGCTCCGGGAGCATGACGCATGAGTTCATGCTCATTAAGAGCCATATATGTTAGGCCTATGTATTGAGATAAATGGAACATCAGATGGCTTTGACCCTAATGTCTGTACAATGTAGTGATGCAGTTAGGTAGACTAGGATATGTATATGTACAAATCATACAAATATCCCAATTTCCAGTAGAATTTTCATCGGCCAGGCGTGGATCTATTCTGACAAAGTTTAATCCAGGAGCAAAGAGAAATAATTTCTACTTTAAAAGCACGGAGAGATCGCGATTGCACACAAGCAATATCGGCAGGCAGCTCATTTGTATAAGTTAGGCTTATTTGAGAGCTGGCATCCAGTTCTCTGTGATTACATGACTGTGTTCTCATGTTACAATAAAGCGCTCGCCACATTTGCTCGGGAATCATTACAATTATGTGGAATACCTGCAATCCCGCGCAGACATTCAGACTGTAATCGACAGGAGACGGATGCGTGTCAAACTCACTCAGAGGAGAGAGACGCAGCTTGGAGTTGGTAAAGCGGCGGCTTTTCCCGCTTCAGATATCAGGGCTGTTATTGGTCCGTTTACTAGCGGGCGATACCACTTATTTTGTTTTCGATACGATACCGATATTTTTCAAGGCAGGATCGTCGATATCGATACCGATTCGATACTTCTGAACTAAACTTTTAAATTATGAAATGCATGCATAAAATGCAACCTTTTTATTCTGACAGTGTATGATTTGTGAATAACTCTGTCCTTCTGTCCTCTGATAAGCATTGTTCAGGGCTGCCGTTCCCAAAAGCTTTAATGCTTTCTTATGATGCTTTTGGGAAACGCAGCGTCAGCAGTGAGTGAACGCTCTCTGAGAGTAATTAGTTCTGTCTTGCAACATTTGCGTGTTTAGATGAGCTGGAAAATAGTTATCTCCTACACAATTACTCTAACAAAGGCTATTCATCCAATTCAGTGCATATTGTACGATTTTTTGTTGTTGTTAAATTAACAAAATCACTGGTAAATAAAACACCTTAGTATCGATACTTTTTGTTTGAGTATCGATACTTTTGATACTTGCGTCAGTATCGATATATCGATACTTTGGATCGATACACTCATTTTTATTGGCTACTGAAGTGCCGTCAAAGGTTTGAATATCAATTCAAATTGTGGGCGTACTCAGTAACGAACTATGATTTAAAAGTAACGAAGTAGATTTTGCTTAATTTGTACTCAAGTACAAGTTAAAGTACAGCTTTAAAAATATACTCAAAAAAGTACCCGAAAAAACAGTAACGTGAGTAGTTGTAATTCGTTACCTCCACCACTGATTAATACAAGTTCCCAGTCTTATGAATTCAGCCAAGAAAAAAATATATATATATTTGTGACTTCTCACAATTCTGACTTGTTTTCTTGCGATTCTGAATTTATATCTGACTTATAATCAAAATGGCAAGATATAAGAGCTCGCAATTCTGCGGAAAAAGTCAGAATTGTCATATATAAACTCACAATTGGAAGAAAAAAGTCTGACTTTTTTACAATTACCTTTATTTTTTATTCCGTACTGGGAAAAATAAACAATTGTGGAATGTAAACTCTGAACTATAAGAAAATAAGTCAGAATTACGAGACATGAAACTTTTGAATTGTGAAAAAAAAATCTGAATTCTGATTTTTTTTTTTTAAATCTAATTTGAGTTTGTGTTTAGCAATTATGACCGTTTTCTCAGAATTGCGAGAAAATCCGAAATGTGAGATTTATTTTTCTAAGGCAAAAACCAAAAAAAACCATCATTGTGAGAAAATCACATCAGATGTAAAAGACATTATTTTCGTCATCTTTAAGAAAAATAGTTTCTTTCTCCATCTAATCAATTCTTCATTAATAAAACCAAGATTATATACATTTTTCTCATTAAATATCCCATTTCACTCATCATGGAAGTAAAATTAATTGAAAACCGCAACATTTCATGACGAGGTTTAAAGCGGTCATATGATGCGATTTCAAGTTCTTCTTTCTCTTTGGAGTGTTACGAGCTGATTGTGAATAGATAAGATTCCTGAAGCTGCAAAGACTAAAGTCTCAAAACCAAAGAGATATTCTTTATCAAAGTTAAGACTCTGCCACGCCCCCCTAAAACGCCTCGTTCTAACACGCCCCCACATATCTACCTCACTATGTGGGAAGATTTGCATAACGCCGCCCAAATGTTCACGCAGAGAAAGAAGGCGTAACTTTTATTCTCGCTGTAGTATTGTTGCTGCCGCCATGTCGTGAAGACGCTGTGTGTCTCGTTGTGAAAGCGAAACTACTTTGTTTGGTCTTCCAAAAGAGGACACGACTAGAAATCAGTGTTAAGTTGTATTTACAACACTGTTCCAGAACACTTCAACCCAAATATTCAGATGTGTGCAGCGCATTTTATGGAGGACTGTGTCCTGATCCTGGGAGAGTAGACTACAATGCCGGCTGTTCTGACTCACAGACTGTAAGTACGGTTTTATATTTAAAGGATTTGCCACTGACGATTCAAACGTGAGTTTTGAGCAGTGTAGAGTAGCACTAGTTGTTTGTCATTTCTCCGATCACAAATGCAGACAGGGTTTTATGTTTACGCGGCGCGATGCAACACAACGTGTAAAAAGACAGTATAAGTCATTATAATCAGTAATTATGTCCCCACTGGATGCAACAAATGCCTGGTTTATAATGGGTTTTAATGTGTTTGTCTCGTCGCTCCGGCCGGACAGGGCAGCACAGTATGGTGAGGGGCGTAACATTTCCGTCACACGCTTGAGGTATTCGGCCAATCACAACGCACTGGATAGCTGTCCAATCAGAGCACACCTCGCTTTTCAGTGGCCTGACAGTGATTCAGCTCAAATATTAGTGTCTGAGAAACTGTGAGCACGAAGACTGTAGTGTGCACAGCAGATTTTTAAATGCTTAGCTTAAATATGTCATATTAATTAAATAATGCTCATAAATGGCTGTTGCGATAGTATTCTCAAGTGAAATGAGTAGAGGCATGGACCCGGTAACAGCAGTTCTTACGTCATGACTTAACAAGAGGATTCTTCCGAAGCAACTAATCATTTTTAATACCATTGGCAAAACTACCACATACTGTATACTGCCATATAGATATTTTAATATTTAAAAAAAAAAATTGTACATCTATTTTTTTCAAGGCAATCATTATTTCAAGCTTTGAAATTTGTTTAATCCAAGTCTTCTAAAAAGACACATTCGCTTTATATGATGAATCGATTTTAATATAGGCTTTTATTTACATGCATATAAATCTCAATCTCATATTTGTGTCTTTAAAATAGGGTAACTTTGTTGCAAAAGCGTACAGCACAAGGAAGCTTGATTTCAAACTGAATTGAATTTCAAAAAAAGACAAGTACACAGTCAGTAATAAAATTATAAAACAAATGACCTCAATTTTGTTGAGCTATGCGAAATATGACTACACTGAATTTTTATAAGCAGTGATTTAAAGGGTTAGTTCACCCAAAAATGAAAATTAGCCCATGAATTACTCACCCTCAAGTCATCCTAGGTGTATATGACTTTCTGCTTTCAGACGAATCCAGTCGGAGTTATATTAAACATTGTCTTTGATCTTTCAACCTGTTTAATGCCACTCAGCGGGTGTTGCATGCATCAGTCCAAAAGAAGTTAAATAAAAAGCGCCCATCCATAAAAAGTGTCTCACACGGCTCCGGGGGCTGAACAAAGGCCTCCTGTAGCGAATCCATGCATTTTAGTAAGAAAAATATCCATATTCAAAACGTAATAATCACTTTAATGTAGCTTGCGCTCGCTGTTGTACACAGAAGCAGCTCCGGGAGCATGACGCATGAGTTCATGCTCATTAAGAGCCATATATGTTAGGCCTATGTATTGAGATAAATGGAACATCAGATGGCTTTGACCCTAATGTCTGTACAATGTAGTGATGCAGTTAGGTAGACTAGGATATGTATATGTACAAATCATACAAATATCCCAATTTCCAGTAGAATTTTCATCGGCCAGGCGTGGATCTATTCTGACAAAGTTTAATCCAGGAGCAAAGAGAAATAATTTCTACTTTAAAAGCACGGAGAGATCGCGATTGCACACAAGCAATATCGGCAGGCAGCTCATTTGTATAAGTTAGGCTTATTTGAGAGCTGGCATCCAGTTCTCTGTGATTACATGACTGTGTTCTCATGTTACAATAAAGCGCTCGCCACATTTGCTCGGGAATCATTACAATTATGTGGAATACCTGCAATCCCGCGCAGACATTCAGACTGTAATCGACAGGAGACGGATGCGTGTCAAACTCACTCAGAGGAGAGAGACGCAGCTTGGAGTTGGTAAAGCGGCGGCTTTTCCCGCTTCAGATATCAGGGCTGTTATTGGTCCGTTTACTAGCGGGCGATACCACTTATTTTGTTTTCGATACGATACCGATATTTTTCAAGGCAGGATCGTCGATATCGATACCGATTCGATACTTCTGAACTAAACTTTTAAATTATGAAATGCATGCATAAAATGCAACCTTTTTATTCTGACAGTGTATGATTTGTGAATAACTCTGTCCTTCTGTCCTCTGATAAGCATTGTTCAGGGCTGCCGTTCCCAAAAGCTTTAATGCTTTCTTATGATGCTTTTGGGAAACGCAGCGTCAGCAGTGAGTGAACGCTCTCTGAGAGTAATTAGTTCTGTCTTGCAACATTTGCGTGTTTAGATGAGCTGGAAAATAGTTCTGTCCTACACAATTACTCTAACAAAGGCTATTCATCCAATTCAGTGCATATTGTACGATTTTTTGTTGTTGTTAAATTAACAAAATCACTGGTAAATAAAACACCTTAGTATCGATACTTTTTGTTTGAGTATCGATACTTTTGATACTTGCGTCAGTATCGATATATCGATACTTTGGATCGATACACTCATTTTTATTGGCTACTGAAGTGCCGTCAAAGGTTTGAATATCAATTCAAATTGTGGGCGTACTCAGTAACGAACTATGATTTAAAAGTAACGAAGTAGATTTTGCTTAATTTGTACTCAAGTACAAGTTAAAGTACAGCTTTAAAAATATACTCAAAAAAGTACCCGAAAAAACAGTAACGTGAGTAGTTGTAATTCGTTACCTCCACCACTGATTAATACAAGTTCCCAGTCTTATGAATTCAGCCAAGAAAAAAATATATATATATTTGTGACTTCTCACAATTCTGACTTGTTTTCTTGCGATTCTGAATTTATATCTGACTTATAATCAAAATGGCAAGATATAAGAGCTCGCAATTCTGCGGAAAAAGTCAGAATTGTCATATATAAACTCACAATTGGAAGAAAAAAGTCTGACTTTTTTACAATTACCTTTATTTTTTATTCCGTACTGGGAAAAATAAACAATTGTGGAATGTAAACTCTGAACTATAAGAAAATAAGTCAGAATTACGAGACATGAAACTTTTGAATTGTGAAAAAAAAATCTGAATTCTGATTTTTTTTTTTTAAATCTAATTTGAGTTTGTGTTTAGCAATTATGACCGTTTTCTCAGAATTGCGAGAAAATCCGAAATGTGAGATTTATTTTTCTAAGGCAAAAACCAAAAAAAACCATCATTGTGAGAAAATCACATCAGATGTAAAAGACATTATTTTCGTCATCTTTAAGAAAAATAGTTTCTTTCTCCATCTAATCAATTCTTCATTAATAAAACCAAGATTATATACATTTTTCTCATTAAATATCCCATTTCACTCATCATGGAAGTAAAATTAATTGAAAACCGCAACATTTCATGACGAGGTTTAAAGCGGTCATATGATGCGATTTCAAGTTCTTCTTTCTCTTTGGAGTGTTACGAGCTGATTGTGAATAGATAAGATTCCTGAAGCTGCAAAGACTAAAGTCTCAAAACCAAAGAGATATTCTTTATCAAAGTTAAGACTCTGCCACGCCCCCCTAAAACGCCTCGTTCTAACACGCCCCCACATATCTACCTCACTATGTGGGAAGATTTGCATAACGCCGCCCAAATGTTCACGCAGAGAAAGAAGGCGTAACTTTTATTCTCGCTGTAGTATTGTTGCTGCCGCCATGTCGTGAAGACGCTGTGTGTCTCGTTGTGAAAGCGAAACTACTTTGTTTGGTCTTCCAAAAGAGGACACGACTAGAAATCAGTGTTAAGTTGTATTTACAACACTGTTCCAGAACACTTCAACCCAAATATTTTTTTTACACCAAATACACAACATAATGTTCTTTTTAGCAGCATAATATGACCCCTTTAAACTAACACGAGCGCTTGAATAAAACCAAACCGTTCTGAACTTTATATAACATGATTTTATTACCTCGTAACTCAAGTTTTAACCAAGTTTAGTCCGAAAATATGAACATTGCATTACTGCAAAAACGGTGAAATACACTGCAACACAATCTGATGGCGTTCTGATGAGAGTCCGCGGCTCAGGGGAAGCTCATGGCGGGCGTAGCGTCCTCCAGGTCGCGTGACTCAGCGCTCTGCAGCTCACGCCGGATCTCGGTCGATATCTGCGCATGCGTCTGGCACTTCAGCAGCTCCAGCAGCGCCTCCTTCTGTTCGGAGGACAGGTCAGCTTTGTAGCGCTGCACTAGCGTCAGCAGGCTCTGGTGCCACAGCACCGGCAGCGTCCGTCTGTCCGCACGGAACGTCAGGAAGTGTGCGAGCAGAGCGTCCAGCACGCGGAAGGGCAGCGCGTACTTCTTATCCAGCAGCAGCCGCAGGAAAATACTGTTGGCTCCGTTGTACTCCATCTCTGCGATTTTCAGCATGGCGGCGCTGCAACGTATAACGGCGGATTAGTAGCACGCAAAAACTACAATTACGAGAATAAAGTCGTATCATCGTGAGATTGAAGTCGTAATATTTTGAGGATAAAGTCAAAACTTTCATCTCAAAACATTACAAGTTTAATCTCATAGAAGACAATTCTCTCATTGCTATGACTTTATTTCCGTAATTTTTTATTTATGCTCTAAATTATTTATAAATTTAATCTCATATTGATCCAACTTTTTCTCATAATTTTTAATTTATTAAAATATTTGTATAATTTCACAATTCTGTAATTTTAAATTTATTCTTAAAATATTACAACTTCAGTCTTGTTTTCCTACGACTTTATGGTAATTAAAATATTACGCAATGCTACGACTTTGTTCGAGCTCTTGATTTTGAATCAGTCTCTCGGAGAAGGTTTTGTTCACCTGGAGTGCAGCACAGGGATGGAGCATCTGGTGATGATGCTGCCGATGATGATGGCTTCTCTCAGAGTACATGTGCCGGATTCACACAGCGGCAGCAGGATTCCTGCACACGCACACACACACACACACACACACACACACACACACACACACACACACACACACACACAGAGAGACACACACACACACACACACACACACACACACAGAGAGAGACACACACACACACACAGACACACAGACACACACA
>NW_015506557.1:139648-167304 GCF_001515645.1 Sinocyclocheilus grahami
ACACACACACACACACACACACAGACACACACACACACACACACACACACACACACACAGACACACACACACACACACACACAGACACACACACACACACACACACAGAGAGAGACACACACACAGACACAGACACACACACAAACACATTAAATATGCACTAATTTATATATACACTGGATAAAGCCAGGTTCATAGTTCTGGTTTGATTTTGTCGTCACATTAGAGTTAAAGGTTTCTCCAGAGGGGATTTTGGATTTCTCGTTTTATCATAAATCAGAAAATACTGTCAACAAGCAAAACAAACTGATTCTCACCGTGTTTTTAGGAGTGAAATGCTGTATAAAGCAGTGTGAATGAAATACGAACAAACCTTCAGAATAAAACTGTAAGGTTTGGTGTTTGTAAGTGCTGCTGAAGAGGAGGAAAACCCTCAGTTAAAACAACAACACGATTACAGTCATTTATGAAGTTGAGTTTCGCTCCATTTCGTCTCTGGAATATGTTAGATACTACAGTAATGATTTGTTTATCAGTCACACCAGCATCATTTAACCAGAATAAACCAAGAGATCTGATCTGTTCTGGTGAAACTCACCAGCGTCCTCTAGTGTTCAGTTACAGGAACTACTCTCCTTTAGTTCACTGGGAATATGCTGATTACAATTTAACTAAAGACGCAATTCTGCATAAAAGCCAGTTTATAAAGTTATAATTATGGATTTAAAAAAATTTTTTTTTACACAAATGCATTGATTCACTTCGGGAGGCCTTTTTTAACCCACAGGGGCCGTGTGGAGCACTTTTTATGATGGATGGATGCCCTTTATTTTGCTTCAAAATCTCAACACCCATTCACTGCAATTATAAAGCTTAGAAGAGCCAGGACATTTTTAAATATAACTCGGATTGGATTCGTTTGAAAGAAGAAAGTCATGTACACCTAGGATGATTGAGGGTGAGGAAATCATGGGGCAACTTTAATTTTTGGGTGAACTGTCTCTTTAAATAGACTCGTTGATTGCAAAACATGCATTTAACTGAGCTGTTGATAAATATCAGCCGCCGCTCACCTTTGAACCAGGCTCCGGGTTTGAAGAGCGCTTTCTTCAGCGCGCTGTACAGGTGGAAGTTCAGCCGCTTGAACTCGGCGATGTCGTCTCGGATTCTGGGCAGCAGCACCAGATTGTAGAAGCGCTGAGCCATTCGCTCCTTCAGATTAGACGAGAAGATCCTGCACGGACACCAACAACACAAGTGAGCGAAAACACAAAGCGGCAGCCACACATGCGCAGCGGTCCGTGCACGCGACCTCTGACCTGGTGGCCTGGTACATGGCGGCGGCCGTCCACGTCTCCGGCTCGGTGAGGTACAGCACCTGCTCCCAGTTGGAGAGAGCCGGGATGATCTTGAAGGCTTTGGGAAGTTTCCCGCTGCGGTATTTCGACAGGACCTGCGGAGGGAGAGTGTTAGCGCCAGCGGAGGACGACTCACACGCTAAAGCGCTCATATTAGCGCTCGTACCTTGCTGACGCCTCTGTACACCTCCAGCACCCGTGGGTCCAACTGAGGAGCGGCGCGTCCCGACGCCTCGGACATCACGGTGCCCACCTCCGTCTGCTTCTCCGTGATCTTCTCCATGATGATGTCGGCTAGCGTGCGTCTGCGGCGACACTAGCGGTTAGCTCACGCAGTGCGGCGCTCGTAAACGCTCCGTGTGCGTGTCTGCTCACCTGAGCGGCGGGTTCTTGTTCATGAACATCTCGATGGCCTTCTCGTCCTCAGGATCCACGTCCACCTCTCCACCCGTCTCCTCCGCAGCGTCATCGCCCAGCGCCGGCCACTCGTCATCAGAGTCTCCGTCCTGTGTGCTCGGACCTGAGACAACCACGAGTTCAGTTGCTTTCATACGTACCAGCCTATATATTCTGATCACTGCGCATATATAGTTAATCTGTCTGTGTGTGTGTATTATAAATATCTATCAGTCAATAGACTAGGCTATATAGATATACTTTGTAAACATCTGTCGGTCTCTATGTCTATACAGTGGGGCAAAAAAGTATTTAGTCAGCCACCAATTGTGCAAGTTCTTCCACTTAAAAAGATGAGATCATAAACATCTGTCTGTCTGTCTCTCTATTTGTTTGTCTGTCTGTCTGTCTCTCTCTCTATCTGTCTGTCTATCTCTCTGTCTGTCTGTCTGTGATGGTCAGGGGAGTAGGCTCACCTAGTCGAGTGGCTGGGGGTCTCCTGGTGTCTGGAGGGAGTCCCAGCTCGCTCTGCAGCTGCTGCTGCTGTATTCTGGCCTGCTGGAGGATCTTTCGGGACAGTTTCTCGTCCACATACTCCGGCTCCTCCTCGCTCCGGCTCCGGCTCCGGCTCTTCAGGCGGCCGCTGCTCCGGACCGCGTCCCCCTGCAGGATCTGATCGGCCAGAGACAGCGCGCCGCTGCTCTTCTTCACCTTCGGCATGAGGAGGATGAGGATGAATACGATCAATTATTAGTATTATTACCTCCGGCTTGAACTCATGGCATGCAGCTGCGCGCCGAACACACGTGTGTCTGAAGCAAATGGCGCAGTGTGTGTGTGTGTGTGTGTGTGTGTGTGTGTGCGGCTGATCTGAGGTCAGAGGAGCGACTCGAGCGCAGATCTCAGTCTTTATGCGGCGCTCCTAACAGCTGACCTCAGAGCGGCGCTGCGTCACTTCCGCTCGGCACTCGGTCCACATGAGACACGCTGCTCTCACTCAGCGCTTCAGTGCGTCTGCGGTCGTTTACTTGAGCTATACAGATCATTTCAGATATGTATGTATTGTCCGACTAAAGTTTTTCACTTGAACTGAATTAGGTTTATTCACGAAAGCCGGATTGATCCGGAAGTAAATACCGATAGCGGAAGTTTGCGCCAAAGAGATGGGTGTAACGTGGTGAGAAAACACTTCTGTTTTTATATTATTGTTGTAAATGTAGTTTTTAATGGTTCGATTTCTTTGCTCCGGTGCTTATAAATTATTCTAATATCTTGAATGCACAGAGGCTTTGGAAAGAAACACAACGCGCTTCGTGAAAGCTGTTTTTGTTGTAAATAAAACAAAGATTATTGAAGTGCGTTTTACAAGAAAACAATCTTTTCAGTTTTTCTACTTCAAAACGTGCCGGGTTTATTGTTTGAAAATTGCTAGCAATGTCTGAGTGAAAGTAGTTTCTATTCTATATATATGTCTGTTGGCATGGACGCTAATATCGTTAATCGCTATTGTTATTGTTACTTTCTGTTGGTGTGGATGTTAATATAGTTATCGTTAGTATATAGTAATCGTCACAGTTATATCGTTATCGTTTGTGGTGTGAACGGACCTGTAGAGTATTCCAAATTCATTAACATTACAGCAGCGTTAATTCATGTTCACACGTGTTGTGAATTAGGTAGAAATGTTCTGTGGGAAGAAGCTGTGTATAAGTTTGAATAATCCACGCAATTATTAGTGAATGAGACCCATTGTTTTTTGTGATTAACAGTGTTCAGAGACGCATGATACCGTGCAGTGATCGTTGTTTTGTGTCTGCAGGTGGAGTACTGCGCCTGCGTGATTCCCGGAGACTGCTGGAACCTCATAAAGGAGTTCATGCAGAGTTTTCTGGGCTCAAGCACGCCCGAGCTGCCGGCCGTGTTCACCAATAAAGCCGAGGGTCTGTACACGCCGGTGGACTGCATGGACACCATGAGCCAGTACCTGGAGCTCTTCGGTAAAGTGCGCAAACAGCAGGTGCTGCCAGGCAGCGGCGTACGCTGAGACCTGAACTCAACCCGCGCAAACGCTGCGTCTGGAATCACAGTCCTGCGAGGAGTCTCTGAGACAACTTTATACCAGCATTTCACAAATGACGGATTCCGTTCCTGCCTTTGTTACTTTATTTGTGGCTCTGGATGCTTATTTTCTGCGTTGACACTCGTGTTTGTGAAATAAACTGTTCAATTTGAACAAAACGAATGTGGTGTTGTTTCAGTGTCGTTGAAATACCATTGTAGTTTTTCGAATTCGATTTTTTTATTTTATGTTTTTACTTCAATTTTAGCTTTGGTAATTTTGTTGTCTTTTGTAATTTTTATTAGTTTATTTTAGTTCTTCAACTTAAACTAAATAATAATGAGAATTGTTGCTTTGGCGACTAGCTGAAATAAAATGTAATGTATAAAATTAATTTATTTTTTATGGTTTTAGTAACTAATAACCCTGAATCAATATTTACAGACCTTTCGTTTCGAATCTAATACTTGGTTTGAACTTATCTTCAATCCATTTTAATGACAAACGTTTACGTATAATGGAAAAATAGAGGGTAACTGGCCTGATAAACCCTCTCGAAAACACAAAACAAACACTACCAATGAATAAAACACAATTATTCAGGCACTTAATAGTAAATAATGATTTGTAGTTTATCGTTAATATATTAAATTTTTCTTATAAAATGCATTATTATACAAGTTAGTATTGGTTCTGGTTGCGTTCTCTTCTTCCTGACCAGCAGGGGTCGCCACTGTGTTTTGAACACTTCAAAGCTGAATCAATTTACGAAACTATTACATCGAAAGAAAAACTCCGTTACGAACCATTTCTGAAAATTTGCACTGAAGCGCAGTTAGTTTCGCCAAAACAAACACGTTTAAAATAGCGACACTCGTTAGATTTAAGAAGCACGAAGGCCTTAATTTATTGGCGTTCGTACAGGAACACCACATTGAATTGGCTAGAAAAGACCGATTAATTTGAATATGCATGAGCAGAAATCAGTACATATGAGCTTAAATTAGCATGAGCCAAATCACAGCAATGCTAACCAACACATTCTGTTCGAAACAGAAAGACGTCGCTGTAATTCTGGTAATACGCATTCACGACTTGCGATATTACAGTACAGTAAATGTGAAAATGTGAATTTCCCCAACACATGTTACTGAATCTCATTAAGTGGTAGGATAAAACTCTAGAGCCCAGTCGCAAAGCATGCTGGGTAGGCATACTGTAGCTACTTCACAGTCCATACTTCAAGCTTTGATCACACATTTGTTTGTATCTTTTCCACTGTTGTTAATTTTATATGCGCTTGCTTATGAAATGCAAAAAAGATATAAATAAATAAGTGATCATGTTATGGACAAGGTTAATCTGTTCAACTGACCCCGCCTCTGGAGCTTTAACACCTGACGGACGCCTCCACCGCGCTACCGACCGCCGTCTCGACCAATCAGAACACTGTCGTCATGCGATTGATCGCTCCTCGGCCAATCAGAGCGCAGTGACGCCGGCGCTGGGCGTATTCGGTTGAGCCGAAAATGGTGACAGCTCGCGCGTGCGGATGATGGCGGTAAATAACAGCCGAAAGCGAGTGTGAAGAAAACACGCAGATATTACCCGTGACTGAGCTCGTCAGACGCACTTCACCGGCTGCTTCGTGGAGGGCTCGCGCCGGGGCGCCGTTTGAAAGCCGATCGGTGGCTTTGCGGTGTGAGTTTATCCTATGGCTGCGGCTCTTGCTGGTTTTTGTTCAGCGGGTTTTAAGTAACGGATCTCTCGCGCCGGTATAAACACGCACACAAACACACCGATCGAGCGCCGGTACCGGAACCTCCCGGATCCGCTGCTGCCGCGTGTCTCCCGGCGGAGCGTCTTTTGTTCTGTGAGTAGCGCTAGCGGGTTAGCACACACACACACACACACACACACACACACACACACACACACACACACACACTCAAACAAACAAACAAACAAACAGAGACATACACACACACTCATATAAGTGTACACGCACTGCATTGTGTGACAAACTCTCAAATATTAATTAAAAATATACAAACATTCACCCTCAGTCATACACTAAAAAAAGAAAATTTGTATATATCCACAAACAGACAATCAAACACAACTGCACACTCTTACATACACAAACACACCATAGAAACCAGTTCAAGAACAAATCAAATGCAAGAACAGGATGGTGTGTACACAGATTTGTGTGTTCAAGTGTTTTTTCATCCACAGTTTTCATTCTGCATGATGAAGTCTTCTACACTGTGCAGCGGCAGGACACGTGTGCTCTGATGCTGAAGCTCGCTGGTTCTCACAGTGAGTAATATTTTTTTAAAAAGTGGTGCGCTGCATTCAGACGTGCATGTTTCCAGTTGTCTTTGACCGCAGTAAAGCATTACTTACTTGAAATAGTAACTTATGTTACAATTAAAAACATTATCTTATCTTGTTCTTAGGATGAGTGCGGTCATGGCGTGTGGTTCCTGACTCCAAGTGCTCATGCGTGTTGGGAGACATGGATCGCTGTAAGCATGTGGTGCGGTTCCGTTTGGGCCACGGCCACTCCATCCTCAACCCGCAGATGTGGCGCTGCGTTGACTGCAGCACCACGGAGTCCGTATGGGCTTGTCTGAAGTGCGCTCACGTGGCGTGCGGCCGCTACCTGGAAGAACACTCCCTGAGTCACTACCAGCAGACGCAGCACCCGCTAGCCATGGATGTACGCGAACTGGACGTCTTCTGTTTCGCGTGCGGCGATTACGTGTTGAACGATAACGTCGAGGGCGACCTGAAGCTCCTCCGAGGGGCACTATCTACCGTCTGCAGCCCTGGGCAACGCTCCCTGCGGTCGTCAACATCCGATGGCGGAGTTAGAGTGCGCAAGGTTGCGCGTGATGGTGCTATGCAGACGGCGTTGTGGCACCGGCGGGAAACTCTCCTCCAAGGTGCCTTGTGCCGCTGGAGGAACCGGCAGCAGGAAGAACACAGGAAGCGTGAGGAGAAACGGGAACAAGAGCGAGAGGAGAAGCGACGGCAACGCAGGGAGGTCAAGAAGCGGCTCATGGGAGAACTAGCCAATGTGCCGCCGAGGAAAAGCGCACGGCTGCTCACCCAGGCTCCACGTCCAACACTCGCACTTATTCCTCGGAAGTTCCGTGAACCTCCGGAACGACTCCCTTCGGCTCCCAAACAGTCCCTTTTGTCGCGGTCCAACAAACCCCTTTCGCGCAAACCGCTTCGTAACGCGGGTCGGTTGCACCGATATCACGCCTCACAGTCGTCGCGGCGCAGGAAGCTAGCGCCCGGGGTCACGGGACTGCGTAACCTCGGGAACACGTGTTACATGAACTCCATTCTCCAGGTGCTGAGTCACCTGCAGAAGTTCAGGGAGTGTTTCCTCACGCTGGATCTCTGCGAGACCGAGGAGCTGCTCGCTAAGACCAACCAATCGCAGGGAGCCCTCACTGCGCTGGGCCGCTTGGGGAGGGCAAGCGGAGGTGCCTTTAGCAAACAGAACGTCCCGCCCAGCCTGAGCTCGGCAGAACTGGTGCAACCGAAAGAGCCGCGGTCCTCGGCTCGGCAGCAGATGTCATTGTGTCACGAGCTGCACACGCTCTTCAGGGTCATGTGGTCGGGTCGGTGGTCGCTGGTGTCTCCGTTTGCCATGCTGCACTCCGTGTGGAACCTGATCCCGGCATTCCGCGGATACGACCAGCAGGACGCGCAAGAGTTCTTGTGTGAGCTTCTAGATAAAGTCCAGCAGGAACTGGAGTCGGACGGACCCAGGAAACACTTCCTGATTCCGATCACGCAGCGGAAACTTTCCAAACAAGTCCTCAAAGTGCTCAACACTATCTTCCACGGACAGCTGCTCAGCCAGGTGACGTGCAACTTACCTGTTTTGACCCGTGGTTCCCAACCTTGTTCCTGGAGATCCCCCAACACTACTAAATTAAACGCACCAAACTCAGGTCATCACCTTTTAGTAGAGACTCTATTTTGGTTGTGAAAGTAGACATGCGAAATGTGCAGTGTTGAAGAGCTCCAGGAATGTGTTTGGGATCCACTGGTTTAGATGTTTCATCTGGAATTGATTGAATAAATGCATGTAGGACTACGGAGTGAATTATCTGCAATAATCAATGTTTCTAAACTGAACTTGCAGGTAACGTGTCTGTCCTGCAAGCACAAGTCGAACACAGTGGAGCCGTTCTGGGATTTGTCTCTGGAGTTCCCAAACCGATACCACCGCATGGAGAAGCCCAGCGCTGCGGCGTGTCAACAGAGCTGCTCGCTGTCAGAGATGCTCGCCAAATTCACGGAGACGGAGGCTTTGGAGGGCTGCATTTACGCCTGCAACTTCTGCAACAGTAAGTTGCGCCTTTCTTACAGACGTCACAAAGTTGTTGATGCATTTATCTAAATTTCCTGCATTTTCAGGAAAGCGCCGTAAATCGTCCCATAAGCCCCTGTCCCTTTCGGAGGCCTGTAAGCAGTTACTCATCTGCCGTTTACCTCAGGTGCTGCGGCTACACCTCAAACGCTTCCGGTCAGTCAGAACACCTTGATATGTTCGTTAGTTGGAACCAGGGGCGTCCAAACTTGTTCCTGCACAGTTTAGCTCCAAACACAACTGAACCAGCTAATCATGATCTTCAGATTAGAAACTGGTTGGAGTTCAACTTTGTAGGACGTTGGTCCTCCAGAAGCAGTATTGGACACCCCTGGTTAGAACTCGCCTCATGCTAACGATTCCGTCCAGGTGGTCCGGTCGGAACCACAGGGAGAAGATCGGTGTCCACGTGGCTTTTGATCAGGTCCTGAATATACGACCATACTGCTGCTCGGACGCCGCTCTGACGCCGCAGAGAGAAGCCTACACCTATGACCTATCTGCTGTAGTGATGCATCATGGGAAAGGCTTTGGCTCAGGGCACTACACGGCCTACTGTTATAACACTGAAGGAGGTAAGTCGCTCTTCCCAACTAGCGAACTGCATCAGAGTCAATGTGGACTGCTCACAATTGGTGCGAACGCAACTCTCGGTGTAAGCAAGCAGCTTGCATGCTTCACATTTCTTGCAATGCAATTGCAACAGACGAATGCAAGTTTTACTTTGTGCATGTTTGGGCGGTAGAAGCAACACTTTCCATTGTTTACTCCAAAGTTATCAAGCTACAGTGTTAGCCAGTAGCACTCAAAGTCTGTGTTTGGGGTAACACAATTAACGCAAGTTACGTCAACGTACCAAGTTGTTGTGCATGGTTTGCCACAGTAACTGTGTTTGCGTTGCAGGTTTCTGGGTTCACTGTAACGACTCGGAGATGAACGTGTGCAGTGTGGAGGAGGTGTGCAGCACTCAGGCCTACATCTTGTTCTACACGCAGCGCTCCTCTTAGACCCGTCTGTCTCTGTATCTCTCGCTCTCTTCTCTCTCTACCCGTTTCTCTCGCTCTCTTTACACTTTACCCAGGGCATTGAGGACCAAACTACACTCACCTGCAGGGTCCAGAACCGCAGGGACACACACAGATCAGCCCCTCCGCTGTCGGCGAGAGAGACAGATGGAGAGAAATGCCACAGCAATATGATCATCACACACTGCGAATCAGGAATTCTTCACCTTTGATACTGCGACGGTTTTCTACTCTCTTTCTATTCGGGACGAAATTCAGGAAAACAGAGAACGCCTCTTCATTTACATCAGTGGTAAATGACGAACAATCTTATGACGCTGAATGTCTAGTTGTATGTTTGTGTGTGGAAGGGTGACTGCTGACCTCTGACCTTTGTCCTGTATCATGAGGAGCACCTGTTATCAACTTTATTGATCGTGTGGGATCTTCCTGATGATAGTGAATAAAAATAAATAAATCATGAAGCCCTGAATTACGGTCTGCTTTATATTTGATGCACTTCATTGCTGATGTTTAAACTGATGAGTACACCGACAAACAGGTGTTTGAAATCTAAAACCATTTAACCATCTTGAAGTATTATACATGCAGATTTATGCACTCACAGTAGGCATATACATGGAATATTTGTATGTTCAAAAATGAATGTCACTTTAAATGACTTTAAAGTATTAATTGCAATTATTTTAAGTTGAGGAAAAGCTATTAAAAAAAACACAACGGCAAAGAAAAGATAAACACCCCAGAAAAGAGGAAATAATTCACTGTAACTTGCTGTCTCGGTCAAAAAAATCTGTCAGAATTAATAATATTCATACCCCCACAGCATTGTCAAATCCAGTTCTTCTTCAGAAGTGCTGATTTTAGTTGTTGAGAACGTTTGTTGAAACTAGTCTTTGTTTCTTGGTAGAAGAACTTCTAAACCAGCCAGGCCATTCTGTCCTCGTTCCTCTTTTCCAAGCACAGTTTGTCAGATCAAGCTTATTTGCATAATGTTAATTAAAGAAAGCTGCTTCTCATTAGAAATATAATGAAGTGTGTAAGACCTCCATCTCCATGTAAGACGCCAGGTGGCGTCCTTTAGCATTCTTTTACATGTCGATCCTGCAGAGAACCGATAAACCACATCATATCTGCTGATTTATAGAGCTGGATTAAGTTTGGACAAACTCACAATTATTAGCCTGCTTAAGTGAAAAGAAACGTAACATGCTGTGTTGTGGTAAAAGTTGTAGATCATTATATATCTAATTTTGAGCCGGAAGCAGGTTTATGTTGACTGTGTAATCCATCCTGGGATTAATGAATTTGATCTGGATTACAGCAGCAGATTGTCGCACCGATGCAAAAAATATGTTCACCAACATTATAAAAAGAATACAAATTTGCAAATGTGTTTATTAAGAATACAGTGCTGTTGTGATTTAGCAAACGGGTAGAAACATGAGAAATATGATCATGCTAACAGTGAGTGTTACACTACAAACTGTGTTTACAAAAATTTTCTGATGACAGATGTATTGATTCTTGACTACTGACGTTACATTTCTGCCTTCTCGTCTTATCTCAAATATCAAGTAAAATGACATTGTTTCATTCTCCTCTGTTATGAGATATTTCATATTTAACGGAGTTCCACAGAGGCAAAGCAAACTAAACGCAACACATTTTTGAGAGTTTTGGTGTCGGCATGAAAGAGTTCCTTCAGTCATGAAGATGTTTGGATCTGAAATGTGACCGTGTGTTTGTATTAAAGCCATGCATCAGCAGAAGACCATTCTCAGGGCTTATTTCTTGTGTCCGCTCTAAGAACCAGTTTTAACATTCATTAGTTAAAGCAAAAAGGAGCTCAGAGGTCTAAAAAAGGAAAGAAACCCATTCAGAAGGAAAAGACTGGAAATGTAGAGCCACGTAGACCAGGCCTGGGATTCAGACAGCACCATCTTCAGGCCGCGCATCTCAATGCCATGGATGGATCTTTCTTAAACATCCTTCAAGGGCCCTGTCCCAAATGGCACACTTCATGTGTACTTACGGACTTACAATGGCCATCGCGTGCACGTGTCCGTTAAGTCCACGAGACTGTAGTATGTCCCATTCGTCATTTTAGCTTTCAGAAGGGTGCTCGCGAGCGCCCCCTTTGGCTATGTGCCCTCGATGCGCACTTTTGCCGAGTCTGCACTGGGGCGAGCTCCGCAACAGCCTTCTACCCCACAGTCAAAGCGGCATTACGTCATGAAAGTGTTGACTCAGAGGAAGACCGCGAGGGATTAGGGTGTGATTTGGGACAGGGCCAAGGTCTCACCCACTTCTGGTACGATGGGAGGGATGCGTCACAGTTAGAGTTTAAGTTCTGGACGTGTATTTTGTTCACGTTCTTCAGCTGGGCAACAGGCAGAGCTCAAGCCAATCCCAGTGTTTCCACAGTGTGACCAGGAAGAGCGCAAGGGCGAGGGTGGCGCCAACCCGGGCGCGCGTCTTCATGAGGGGCGTGATGAAGTTGGCCATGGTGGAGACGAACACCAGCAGTACCGCCATCAGGGCCAGGATGACGTTGATGAGTTTTCCCAGCAGAGCTCGGGCATTCGCGTTCTCTACGCCCTCCAGCTGCACCACCTGCTGCTGTTGCTGCTGCAGCTCCAGTTTGGTAATGCGGGTGAGGCAGGACTCTACTGCTTCCTGCGGGCAAACACACACACACACACTTGTGTTGTAACACTCAGAAGTGCCAAAAGTCATTGTAATTTACAGGGGTGTCCAATCCTGCTCATGGAGAGCCGACGTCTTGCAGAGATTAGCTCCAGCATGCTCCAAAACACCAGCATGAAAGTTCTAGCACAGGCCTACAGACTACAGGACTGTGAGTAGCCGCTTTTCAGGTGTTTTTCATTCATGTTGAAGCTCTGCAGGACAGTGGCCCTCCAGAAGCAGGATTGGACACTTTGTTATTGTTGGTCACCTGGATGTCTCGCGCTCTCTCGTACGACTGGTACGCCACCTTCTCCTCCACTCCAGCTGCACCACCTGCTGCTGTTGCTGCTGCAGCTCCAGTTTGGTAATGCGGGTGAGGCAGGACTCTACTGCTTCCTGCGGGCAAACACACACACACACACTTGTGTTGTAACACTCAGAAGTGCCAAAAGTCATTGTAATTTACAGGGGTGTCCAATCCTGCTCATGGAGAGCCGACGTCTTGCAGAGATTAGCTCCAGCATGCTCCAAAACACCTGCATGAAAGTTCTAGCACAGGCCTACAGACTACAGGACTGTGAGTAGCCGCTTTTCAGGTGTTTTTCATTCATGTTGAAGCTCTGCAGGACAGTGGCCCTCCAGAAGCAGGATTGGACACTTTGTTATTGTTGGTCACCTGGATGTCTCGCGCTCTCTCGTACGACTGGTACGCCACCTTCTCCTCCATGCTGGCCAGCTCCTGCTTCAGATTGCTCATCTCGTTCTGATGGAGTTCCGTCAAGTCATTGAGTTGCTCTTCCAGACGCTCGTATCTGGAGGAAAGAGAGAAGAAACACGCCTGAAGATCTGGCTCTGGAAAGCATTGGATCTGCTGTAGGTGCTGCAGTCTTACCTGTATCGCTCCTCCTGCAAGCACTGGGTCATGTAGCTGTAGTCGCTTTGCAGCTGCGCTTTCATGTCCTCGATGGCGTCCTCCATATGCACCTGACTGACTTTGATCTCCTGCAGGCCTTCCAGCAGTGTATCCCAAGAGGAAGACGAGGAGTGGTGGTGATGATGGTGGTGGTGATGTCCATCCAGTCGCGGGCTGCCCATTGCCGCTCCCGCCCCGCCGGAGTTGCTACCACCTGCTGACCCGGAAGTTGCGCTGGAGCACTCGTCGTCGCTGCCGTATTTGGGGCTGGAGACCAGCGTGGCGCTGCCACTCAGAGCTCTGGGCGTCTCCTCCGTGTGCCCATCCTCCAGAGTGTCCTTCAGGTGGGCGATGTTGTCGGCGCTGCCGAACTTGTTGCGGATGAGACTAGCGAACTCTCTGGGTTTCGAGACGACGGCGGTGTGCGTGAGTGCAGAGACTCCGCCCTTGACTTCTTTCACCACGCCCCCTCCAAAACCACTGATTCCCGCTCGCATATTGGCACCTACGTCCTTCAGTCCCTGCTGCATGTCCCTCAAGACATCTTTGGGTTGCCGCGCAGGACCATTCTGCAGAAAAGGAGATAGAAGTCATTACCCTGGAAAATGCAGTTGGAAAGGGCATGCATGCATGTGAACTTACCTGCTCGATCTCTTTGAGTTTCTTGTGGTAGTGCTCAAGCTTCTTGTGCAAGTGTGCAATAGTCTGCGCAGACTTCTGGTTCTTCTTCTCAAACACGTGTTTGATGCGCGACGCCTGCTGTTTGTCCGCATTATGGGCCAGTTTGAGATACTCGGCCACATTATCGTCACGGGCCTCCTGTTCCACGCGGATCTGTTCGGTGATCTTCAGGATCTTCTGCTGCAGGTGTTCCAGTGCCGCTCGTGTTCTCTGGACCTCGCCGCCTGCCCCGTCTAACCCTGCCTCCACGCTGATGTTCCCGTCTGACCCGCCATGGCTCACAGAGGGCGGTAGACTGAGAGTAGACACTTCGCTTTTATCCAGCTGCATGTAAACAATGAAAACATGAGCACAGAGTTGCGCTGTCATGCTAACAGAAACATGAGACATGCACGTAAACATCTCATGTGAAACCACATGCTAATTTTAACACCTTTTGTCATGCGCAGCAGATGCACGAGTGGTCACATCTGTTTACAAGCTGAACAAAAACTCACACGCTCAGAGTGAGAGGCACACAGCGTGACCCACTTTCGTTCTGAAAATATCTCTACGTGCACAACATAGAAGTACCGGTATTTCAATGTATAAACAATATGCATGATAAGACAGCACTCACTGTAGGATAGTAACTATGCATCTGAAATGAATCATTCATAAATGCAACGTCACAATTAACTCCCAAAACACGCTGGATGAGTGAATGTCACGCATACACAAAAGTAAGTGGCAGCAAATCTCAACCTGCAATACCTCGTCTGTAAACAAATCAACATGCATCAGAGAATGCGTTTCACATGCATGAAAAGATGCATGCAACCTTTACAGAGCCTTCTGCATATGTGTTCAGAGTCTCACTGACACAGCAGGGTTACTGCAAGCCTTGCATCTTCACATGCATGCAACAGAGTCACGTAACATGACACAACAGCACACTAGAATGCGTGTTTCTCTGAGACGAGGTTTGTTGTGTTACATACACATGCATGCACATACAGCAGGGTTCTACGCATGTGAATCTGAGTCATGTTACCTGCCGAGAGCATGCGCGCGTGTGTGCGCATATACAGGCCGCTGATGGACACATTTATAAAGTAGGTTGAAGCTAATCGGTGGGGGACAGAAAACACACACACACATGCATGCAGCGTGAATCAGGGATGTGTGTCAAATGACAGTGGTTGAGTTAAATGCATGAGAACAAATCTGCAGCTGACTTGTGACATGCAGAACAGCGCGTGAGAGAGAGACAGACGGGTGATGATGGACAGATGGATGGATGGATGGATGGATGGTACAACACAGGAACAGAAGATTAATTTGTGATAAATTACCATGGTCTTCAGTCCAGGGCATGCAGCTTGACTGCAGAGACGTATAAGAGGGCCATATCCCTCCTGTCTGTCTCTCTCTGTCTGTCTGTCTGCGTTCACCCCACCCCACTCCTCTAGCTGTCTATCTCTCGCTCCAGTCTGTCATGGTTCATGCTAGAGTCAATATCGGCTGCGGTTTCGTGTCTCTCATCTTTGTCTCGCCTGTATCTCACGTTTCTTTCTCGTCTCTCCGGTTGTGTGTTTGTCTGAGTGTTTCAACGCGGCTGCAGAGCAGATGAACAGAGGGGGAGGGGAGTTCATTGGAGCATGCGTCACACACACACACACACACACACGCACACTGCAGCATGTACAGGCACACACACTCTGAGATTAATCTGTGTGTGTGTGTGTTTATTTTCATTGTGTGTTAATGAGAGTACAATTGGGGAGTGTGTAGGTGTGTGTTTTCACAGTGATAAACACATTTTTAAGGGGTATGCGTGTGTGTGTGTGTGTGAGTGCGTGTGTGAGTGTGTGCATGTTTATGTGGTTTATGAGGACACAAATTTGTGTCTTTTTTGAAAATCTAAAAATGCACAAAGTCTCCTGTGAGGGGTAGGGTTGGTGTAGGGCAATAGAATATACGGTCTGTACAGTATAAAAACCATTACGCCTATGGAGAGTCCCCACTTTTCACAAAAACAAACCTGTGTGAGTGTGTGTGTGTGTGTGTGTGAGTGAGAGAGTGTGTGTGTGTGAGTGAGTGAGTGAGTGAGTGAGTGAGAGAGTGTGTGTGTGTGTGTGTGTGTGTATGCGTTTTTGTGACAAATGAGGACATAAATGTGTATAATGACAAAGGTATGACAGGTATTACAAGGAGAAGGTGACTTTTCAGGACATTACTCCATGTCCCCACTTTTCAAAACGCTTATAAATCACACAGAATGGAGTGTATTGAAAATCTGAAATAGCAGAAAGTCTCCTGTGAGGGGTAGGTTTAGGGGTAGGGTTGGTGTAGGGCAATAGAATATACGGTCTGTACAGTATAAAAACCATTACGCCTATGGAGAGTCCCCACTTTTCACAAAAACAAACCTGTGAGAGTGAGTGAGTGAGTGTGTGAGTGTGTGTGTGTGAGTGAGAGAGTGTGTGTGTGTGAGTGAGTGAGTGAGTGAGTGAGTGAGAGAGTGTGTGTGTGTGTGTGTGTGTGTATGCGTTTTTGTGACAAATGAGGACATAAATGTGTATAATGACAAAGGTATGACAGGTATTACAAGGAGAAGGTGACTTTTCAGGACATTACTCCATGTCCCCACTTTTCAAAACGCTTATAAATCACACAGAATGGAGTGTATTGAAAATCTGAAATAGCACAAAGTCTCCTGTGAGGGGTAGGTTTAGGGGTAGGGTTGGTGTAGGGCAATAGAATATACGGTCTGTACAGTATAAAAACCATTACGCCTATGGAGAGTCCCCACTTTTCACAAATGTAAACCTGAGTGTGTGTGTGTGTGTGTGCGCGCACACGTCAGTCTCATAGCAACACACTTCTTCTGGGTCACTATTATGCTGAAGAACAGTACCTGCTACGTTCACATGTGTGACGCGCATCTGAAGTGAGTTTTCTTATTTAAAGGAATATTTCAGGGTAAACAACACAATAGTTATCTGTGGCGTTCGGTCGATTACAACACAAAAATAAGATCGATTCGCCCCTCAGTGTGCATCTGTAAACTAATGGGAAACAGAAATGCACTTAATGCACAAATAAAAGTTTGAAATACGCAAAAGTCAACATGAAATTAATTAATTTATTGAATGTTCCTGGTCTGATTGTGAACAATTGTTTTTCTAAAGACAAACTTTGAATTTAGAACTTGCTTCGCCTCCTTTACAACCGACGACGTTACATAAGCAACTTTAGCATGACTAATAGTTGAATATCTATGTAGTCAGTTTCCTAAATCTAGCTAATAGTTAACATGGTAGTTTAGTGCCATCTAATAAATTGCGATACAGTAAAAGTTAACATTTGTATTTTTAAATACAGGTTATTCCACATCACGTGATGGCAGTAAAATGCAATTTCATGTGTTGACCGTAAACATGTTAGCTTGAGACCGATATAATTCACATACAAATCCAGAGAAATGGTCGATTAGCACCACATCCGTAACGCAGCAGCAGAAACCAAGTACCCAACTAACAAAAACATGCTCTAAACTTTCCCATTAATTTATGAAATATTAAATTTTATTTTTGACGTTTGATTGTTAAATTTGAATGTTCTCTCAACACACAAGTAGTGTCCGCACAATTTATTTTTTATTTAGAATCAACAGATTGAATATTTAGGGGAACGATTTATTTGTACAAATCAATCGCACACACCAGAGTTTCTCTTCATAAACGGCTTTATTACAAGAACAATTAAATGTCAATCTACAATACAATATTTATCCGTAAAATAAATACAGCATATATTCTGAGCTCTTTAGCAAAAACAGACATGTGCAAGCTACAATACTCAAAATAACAAGTGCAATTCTCCATCAACGGCGAATAATCTGGATATTAAAAGGATATTTACAGACAGGTCGCAGAAATCTACAAGTATCAAGATATGAGAACCATTACAGAGCAAGAACGGATTCAGTGAATGTTTGCTGAAACTTAACATATCCAACACTCAATTAGTGCACGTAGAAAGCTTAGTGTTCATATCTGTGATTCCGTTAATTTCAAACAAACGTTAATGAGATGTTACTTGTATTTCCATGACTACAAGTAAAACTGAGAGTGTTTGTAAATATGCTGTAGCTGCGTTCACGGAACGCAAGCAGAACAAATTTCTCTGCAAATTCTTCGTTTAAACATTCATGCACTAACTCCCGCACTAAATTTAACGCAATTTACAAAGAATCTGCAGAGACTTCATTCAGCTCGTGTTTCACAAACGACGCCAAGCGTTTACTTAAATAAATCTACATTGTAAAAACGTAATTGCAGCTCCTTTACGAGAGTGGTGTGAGAAAATCCACAGGGTTTGAATTATAAAGAATTTTTATGTGTAAAAAACAAAACAAACGTTGGCACCAAACGTTAGTTAAAATTAGCTACAAGTACTGTGCAATGAAGCAATACATTTGTATACATGCACACCGAAAAATATCAGTGTTGTGTTGTTCGTAATTAAATTTTGTGGTCCCACTAAAGAGTCAAATTCTGAATTTTTCCAGAATCTTTTCGCCCCTCCACACAAATCCTACTGGATTTAAAAGGATTTTAACACATTTTCTTAAACGTAAATTTGTATAAATGTTAACTGTTGACATGCAAACATATAAACAGGAAGAGGAATGACAGAGAAACAATGTCATATTAATGAATAACATTCAAAAAAACATGATTGAAGATGGAAACTAAGTTCTGGAACAGTCTGTTGTGTGTTTCTTGATTCCGTCCATGACCCCGGCACCGATCAAACAGCGCGACCGCGACGGAAAACTGCTATAAATAATTGTTTAGAGTTCTTGAAAGGATGAAGGGAGATGACAGTGTGGAAAAACAGAAGATCTAGTGAGAAGAAGCGGTGGTTTACGTCAGTTCTCGTGTGTTCGTGTTATGAGGAGACGAGTCCCGACGAGACACACTAGCGTTCCTGAGTCTGTGCGTGTGTGTGTGTGTGTGTGTGTGTGTGTGTGCGTGTGTGTGTGTGTGTGTGCGCGTGTGTTATTGTCCTGATTTGCGGGGTGTGACCACCACTCTCTTCTTCGCCTGGTAGAAATCTGTTTGGACAAGAAACCATTACATTTAAAACATTACAATTAAATATCACATCATTCACATATCAACTACACACACTTGTGTCTAAATTCTGATGCAAAAAAACCTAAAAATGCATAAATTCAAATGTTTAGTTGCAACTTTCTTCAAATTTTTTTTGAGTTTTGCAGTTTTCCCCTCATTAATTAATATTAGATACGAATTACTTGATAATACAATGATTATTTAAGTCAGCATAAATTACTGTTGTTAGTGTTAAAAAAAGTTTAAATAAATCTAAAATATAAATAGATGAAAGACTAAAATTTGTTATTAAAGACAAAAATTAACTATCTAAAAAATATATAATGTTTGAGTTGACGTGCTATAATTACTAAAACTGAAATAAATGAATGAAAACTATATATATAAATGTTTTAAAAACAAAGAACAAAACAGGTCAATCCTATTTTAAACTACTTTAAAACTAATAACAAGTCACTGCATTGTGCATTATTCACACGATAATTAAAAACGGTTTTCTTTAAATTCTGATAAATAAAAAAATCTAAATATTTAGTTTTGTAACTTTCTTTAAGTTCTAGTTTCATAATGATTATTTAAATCAGCATTAATTACAGACGGTTGAATTTGTTACTAAAACTGAAACCATAACAAAAAAAGTGTCTGGTGACTGAAATATGAAACAAATTAACTATAAATATTAGATGAAAAACCTGAAAAACTTAAATGTTGCCTTGGCAACTAAATGAAATAAATACGTTTGAGTTGAAGTACTAAAATTAGAAAAACTAAAGCTGAAATAAATTTAAAGATAAATAAAACTACTTAAGTTTTAGGCATTAATTTAAATTTTAGTAATTTAGCTAAATTCATTGCTTAGTAAATTAGTAGCTTAATTGCTGAAATTATGACTAATACAACTAAAATTATATAAAAATAAAGCTAATTTACTGTTTAAGCTAATAAACTTAAAAACATTACAATTTAAATACTGTTTAGATATTTCATTCTTTTGAACTGCTTATTTCTGAGTCTTAAAGGGTTAGTTCACCCCTAAATTTAATTAATTTAAATCATTAATTACTCACCCTCGTGTCGTTCCAAACCCGTAAGACCTTCGTTCATCTTCGAAACACAAGTTAAGATATTTCTGATGGAATCTGAGCGCTCTCTGACCCTCCCATAGACAGCAAGGTAACTACCACGATCAAGGTCCAGAAACGTACCAAGATGGTCGACTAAGTAGTCCGTGTGACATGAGCGGTTCAACCGTAAAGTTACGAAGCTACGAGAATACTTTTTTTGCACAAAGAAAACAAAAATAACGACTTTATTCCACATTTGGACGTCATCACGCCGGATCTGGGTCAGCGCCGGCTCACGCTCGCGTCATGATACTGTCGTGAACGCGCGTCCACAAGTGACGCAGTAGAGACGAAAAATTGTGTTCTGAAGATGAACACCGAAGGTCTTACGGGTTTCGAACAACACGAGGGTGAGTAATTGACGATTTTTGGGTGAACTATCCCTTTAAATGTTCTAAACATTACCTTAATTTTCTACAGATTTTTGAGATTCATCTGTGAATCTCATCTCTGTTTGGCTCCGCCCATCTCACCCGTGATACTCGTCTGCTTCCTCTTCAGCTCTGTACTCTTTTCTGGCGTTTTCTCCACGTCCCGCGGGACAGCGTTGAATCTCTCTGGGGTTCTGGGGATGTTCTCTTTACCCACGCGCAGCCGCGGATGCTTGCCCTCCTGACCGGCGCGGTACAAGACGGGCACCTTTTCCCCGGACACGCCCTCCCACAGGAAGTCTCCGCCCTCCAGAGGTGTCTCCGAGACGAAGTCGAAGCTCCAGCGGCGGGATGCTTCCTCCAGGTCCTTCCTCAGAGCGTCGCGGTACTCCAGCTGGAGCTGCTCGCGATCCACCGGCCCGAAGAGGTTCCGCCGCGTCGGGACGTTCCCGAGAGCTCGCAGGATCCGCTTGTGCATCGCCATGAGCTCAAGCTGCAAGAAGACACGATTACAGTCTCTGAACAATGTCAAACTGTGTTCAGTGTGTCAGTATGACATCAACAGAAACGCAGCGAACGCGTGTCCTCCCTGACCTGTCCCGGTCTCTCTCAGTCATGTCTGAGCGTCTCTGTGCTCTGTATTTAAAGGCTGAAGTGAGTCATGATCTGCTGCATGTCTGGGCAGAGCTACAGGGACATGTGAGGGCATGTTCCTCCGTCGTCTCACCAGATACTGACCGCCGGCTAATACAGTGCACTACAGTTTCAGCTGATGCATAGTGAGAATTAAACACTGGATTCTCTAAATCAAGCTTGCAGATATTTCAGTTTTGTTAATTTAATTTAATATAAGAATTACTTTTATAAGAAAACCAGCATAAATTACTGACTGTTGTTATTGTAACTTCTTGCATTTTTGGTGACTTAATTAGATCTGAAATTAGATATCAGATGAAAAGCTTAACATTTAAAAACTTGGACTTAAAATTATAAATATTGCCTAATGAGTTAAAGATGAAGTACCAAAATTACTTATTTTGAAGTGTCAAAATAAAGCTATAAATATTTTTTTAATAATAATAAAAATGACAAAAGGATATAAAGTAACAAACCAAAATTAAAAAGCTAATTCCAAATATGAATAAATACTTAAGTTTAATAATTAACATATGACTGATGTCTCAGTTTATAAAATGTTCTTGTGGCTCAAGAGTCACATTTTATCCAATACGATAATTAATTGTGAATGTTTCAGGAAATAAACTAAACTAAACTACATATCATACTTAATACATATATATATATATAAATTAATATATAATCAATATATAATATTAATCTATTATAGACAACTTTCCAAATAATTTAGCCAATACCATCTTCTTCCATGAGGAAACTTGCGTTTTAATAAATAAATATATTTTAATTTCAATCATTCATGAGTACATCATGACGTAGTGACAGTACACGTCACTGGTTTCGCTCACTGCGGTTCAAGACGGCGGCGGGAAACCAAGCGTTTGTTTGATTGGTCAGAAGTCACGCGGACACGCCCACTCTCTCCTCTGTCCACGTAGATCAGATACTACTGACATTTCACTTCGCACTAACATTCAAACCGCGATCAAACATCACTCAATGACGAGCCACGCCGATCTGTTCCCCCTGACAGGGAACGTTTTTGGTTGGAGTTCGTCTAGATACGTTTGATTTTCTCCATTGTTATTTCAAAGAAACTCTAAAGAGGCTTCAGACTAGTTTCCGAAACCAACAGTGTTATGATAAACTTCAACAACTACAAGCAAACGTTATAAACGTTCAAAAACGATGCGACTTACATGTTTTAGCAGAGCAGAAGAGTGCGGAAGAGTCCAAGGGTGAGCTCGCTGTTTGCAGGATAAGTGTTTGAGATCCTGGAAGACAGAATCGAGTTTAAAACAGAGCTCTTGGGGCGAGAGTGTCGCGTGAGTCTGTCCTGGAGCGGAGGAACAGTCGAGTCCAGACGTTCTGAACTCCGGTGGGCGTGCCCACGCTGGGGGCGGGGCCTCGTGAGCGCAGCACGTGGACTGAAGCTCGGTAAACACATGACAACACGTGAGCGCATGTGCCAGGACATTCCGGTAGATCTGCGTCACAGAGAGGAACAGAACGTCCTGTTTCTTTCTTATTTTTATTTTTTTGTATACTGAACTAAAAATTACAAAAACAAATATCCAATCATCAAGTAAAAATTGATACAAAGAGTACTATTCTTCAACAAACTGGATCTTAATAACATGAAAACTGTAGACATTTTTTTTTTGTATTTCTTACCGTTAAGATAACTTATCAGAATTATCCTGAAACAACATATAGGCTTTTTAAAATTATTTTATTTTTATTTCTTAGATATTTGATTGTTAACAACACTCCCAGCATGACGATCACGGAGTTCAGTGTACAGACGGACTAAGCCACGCCCACTTTCTCTCACGCTTATGTGAGCGTTATTAATAATCAAACTAATAATGTACATTATATAAAAACTTAAAGTAATAAGCAACACAGGCTCACAGTTTATTGTATTTTAATCCTACACGTCCAGAGCATTGTAGTAACACAATTATTACTAGCGAGATTGGAAGCCGATTTCTGCCACAGGATAAAATAATAGTAATAATAAAGTAATTGCAACTTTTTTTCTCACAGTTATGACTTTTTTTCGCAATTCAATCAGAAACTCGCGATTGCAGTTTACATTTATTTATGTTTATTTAAGTTTATTTTTTTAATAAAACAAAAAAAAAATCAGAATTGTGAGATAAAAAGTCGCAATTACTTTTTAAATTGTCAATTTTTATTATTATTCCGTGGCGAAAAGGGGGGAAAAAACAGAATCGAGAGATGTAAACTCGAAAAAAAGTTAGAATTGCAATTGAGTTTTTTTTCGCTGCAGAATTGGCTTCCATAGTTAATATAGTTTTCATTGGTGACAAAAATTACCCAGATTAATAGCTAACAGAATAACAAATAATCAAAAGATTTACTATAGTCGATTTTGCAAAAAAATAAAAAGTAAAGGAGGAAACATGGCCACAACTTAAGAATTTGTTCCCACTATTTATCAACTCGTTTACTTGTTTTAGGCAAGTCATAGTCACTTTGTAATACTAATTTATTACTACTAAATCATGAAATCATCGTTAATCTGAAAAGTCATTTACTCAGCTGTATGACTTTCTGTCTTCTGTTGAACTCAGAATATAAGATATTTTGAAAAACGTCTCTGTTTTTGGTCCATAATCAAAGAAGAGCATGATATTGCATTTGATAAAGTACATTTTTGTAAAAGTGAATGAAATAGGTTGTTTTGCAAATGTATTTATTCTATACGAAACATATTTAATACATAATAAAATAATAGCTGCTCTAATTTTGAGCCAATAGACACACAAACAAACCAATCAATTAAAAAAATAAGTGAACTAATCAGTCACAGCGAGGAAGCTCTTTGTTCACAAAGAGTCCATCTTTCCCACTCTCAGTGTACCATTAACTACTCATGAATGAAGGATTTGAACCTACAACATTTAAGTTAAATTAGATATTTTAACCACTACACCTCACCAAAGCGGAACCCATCAGCACTTTTTCTTAAAAATGACTCTGCATGCTATTATAAATGTATGAATTATTCTGTCGAAGGACTGATATCAACCCAGCTTTAATTAATGGTTTAAATTATAGCACTATAAACATGAATATTTAATAATTACATCAAGTGTCCACTAGTTGACAAACTTTGGATTTCAAAAAGGAAATCTAAACTCTTTAAAGCAATACAGACAAGCAAGTGCCAGTCTTTTTTTTACATACAATAATAATAGCTAAGCACTTATATTATGAGACATATTATGCCCCTTTTTACAATATATAAGTCTCAGGTGTCCCCAGAACGTGTGTGTGAAGTTTCCGTTCTAAACACTCCACAGATCATTTATTATATCATTTTGAAAATACCTATTTTGAGTGGAAGCAGAAACACGCTGTTTTTCGTGCCTGTCTCTTTAAATGCAAATGAGCTGCGGCTCCCCGCCCCCTTTTCCAGAATAGAGCTGCACAGCTCGGACCTGCTAAAAACATCTGTTTTGGTTCTGATTATCATGGTTATCATGCTGAAATCATGCGTTTTAGAGTTTAAACTTCTGATATAGGGTTTTCTGAGCGCACACATCTGAAGCACACGCACAGAAAGCGGCTGTCGCAGCATGCGAGCACTAAACTAAGCTCTCATTCACACACAAGTTTACGTTAAAAACACACACGTGTTGCAAAAAACAGTGGGTTATGTCTGTGAAGGTAAACAGCTGGGAAATAAATCGCATGTTTATTTTAGATCTGTGTGGCAGCAGCAATATACAGTAAATAAACCAAAGGATAAACTCCAAGTATCCTATGAAATCCTACGGGAGTCTTTAATAACATATCAAAAAGCTGTGAAAGCTGCCAAGTCTAACTATTTTTCTGCGATAATTTCCAAAAACACCAATAGTCCTAGGACTTTGTTTAATATCTTGAATTCTGTTTTTAATCCAACGGGCAATATCTGTCTTGCAGAGTCTTCGAATTTGTGTGAAGATTTTTTGTGGAAAAAATAGAAGCAATTATAAGACAGTCCATTATTTCCTTTACTGATGACCCTTCAGATCTTCTGACTCCTACTAGGTTTTTTAATTCCTTTGAGCCGGTTACCTTGCAGGGTTTAATGGATTCATTCATCAAACTGAAGCCTACTACGTCTGCTCGATATTGTTCCTACCCACTTTTTTAAACTGATTTTTGATAGTTTTGGGGCCTGGATTCTTGAAATTGTAAATAAGAGCCTTCTTTCTGGGTTTGTTCCAGCTTATTGTAAACATGCAATGGTGAAAAAGCCTAATCTGGAACTGTTTTATCGCATTTTAGGCCGATCTCAAATTTACCTTTTATTGCTAAAATTTTAGAGAGGGTTGTGTTATTACAGGTACAGACTTTTTTGTAAACAAATAATACTCTTGAAAAATTCCAGTCTGGATTTAGGAAAAATCATAGTACTGAGTCTGCTCTTTTAAGAGTATTAAATGACATTTTGCTACTTGCTGACTCTTGGAACTTTAGATTTGAGTGCAGCTTTCGATACAATTGATCATGGCATTCTTTTATCGCGCCTTGAAAAGTGTGTGGGCATCCAAGGAAGTGCCCTGAGCTGGTTCAGATCTCATCTTAGTAACAGAGCGTTTTCGGTAGGTACTGGTCGCGCTGCTTCATCTGTAGCTCCTCTTACCTCTGGTGTTCCTCAAGGCTCTATTTTGGCTCCCATCTGGTTTTCACTGTTCATGCATCCACTAGGTTCAGTTTTTAGGAAGCGTGTCCTTTCATTTTTATGCTGATGACACCCAAATCTATTTACCTTTAAAACACAATGACAAGAATGGTTTAGAAACATTGCTTGCATGCTTAGCTGATGTAAAAATTTTGCATTTAAATGAGGGAAAGACGGAAGCAATTGTCTTTGGACCGTCTGTGGGTAAAGGAAAACCAACTTTTAACTGTAGTCATTTAAACTCTTTTATCAAACCAATGGTGAAAAATTTGGGAGTTCTTTTTGATTCCTCCCTAAAGTTTGAGCAACATATTAACTCAGTAAAGTCAAGTCATGTTTTTTCCATCTTAAACTTCTGTCAAAAGTTAGATCTTTTCGATCTTTAAAAGATCTCGAAAAAGTCATACATGCTTTTATCGCGTTTGGACTATTGTAACTCCTTGCATATTGGACTACCTCAATCCTCCATGCCACGGCTTCAAATGATTCAAAATGCCGCAACCAGATTTTTAACTGGGGTTCGTAAACGAGAACACAATACTCCGATTTTAATGTCTCTAAACTGGTTGCCAGTGCGTTATAGAGTTGAATAAAAAATGTTGCTGTTTGTTTTTAAGTCTTTAAATGGTCTGACACCTTCTTATTTGTCAGATCTTGTAAATGTGAATAGGTCTGCCAGATGTTTGTGATCCTCAGACAATATTACTCCATATCCAACATCAAGATTGAAGTTGAAAGGTGACCGTGCGTTTGCAGTGGCTGCTCCTAGGTTATGGAACAGTCTTCCCTTATCTGCGAGATCCGCATCTTCTGTATATGATTTAAAATCTAAGCTACAGTCTCATCTTTTTATTCTTGCATTTCATTATAATTCTTGGTCTCATTGGCTCAAACTTTCATCATGGCGTTAGAGCTAGGGCACCGTTGTCGCTTGCGAAAACGCAATGATGGCACCGCCGTGGATGTAAACTTAGATTAAGGGGCGGTAATATAATGAGATCCCTTTGCCACGTCACCAAGAGAGCGAAATCAGACGCTTGCAGAAAAAGGCTTCCCAAAACAAAGTTACTGGGTTAATCTTTTACATGTTTCATTGGTCGGCAGATGCACCAGGGACCTGATTATAGCACTTAAACCCTGGAAAAGTTAGATTTTCATGATATGTCGCCTTTAAATAAATCATAACGATATTCTGAGGACAGGTTTCTCAAGTTAAAGCTCTTGTTCGCCCTCTGCTGGTGCTCCATCACAGATACAGGCCAACTCTGCACACGATGCGTTAATTAAAAATAGTTGTCCCTTCTTTATACATTATATAATGTCTGTCCCTTGTCAAATCCCTCAGAAGAGCTAACTAGCCTAAAACAAGCAACTGAAATACAAACACTTGCTAAATTAAACTAGTCACAGAAACGAAGCTCCAAACAACTAATATACAATAAAACCTCAAACAAGGTTCAGAAGTCGTCATATTTTAATATTTAACCAGGATCTGTGAAGTACACTGAAAAAAAATTGTTAGTTAACTTCACAATTATAAAGAAATGGCAGGTAACACTGAATTAAATGTTAAAATTCAAAGTAGAAAAACCAGCATTTTTGGGTAATGCACTCAAATCTATTTGATAATTTTTTAGAATGTACATAAGGAACAATACGATTTTTACATATTCAAAGATAAATAAATGCTTTAAACTATGCTCATTGTTAGGATAAAATCATCTGCTAAAGAAGTACATGTCAATTAAAGACTCACTATCTTATTTTGACTGTAAATTGGACAATTTAAAAAATAAAATTTTTAAACAAATTCATAAAGAGCCCAAAGCATTTTTGTCATGACTTTTAATTCAGATCAACATTATAAACAGTACAAACACTACAAGGAAAAAAAATGAACAAGAATGAAAGCGGTTCTCCATTCCACCCCCCGCTGCCGTCATAGTGCTGTTACCCCCCCGATCGCACAGAAACACAAATCAAACGCTCGAGCTCAGCGCAGCAGGACCAATCAGATTCACCGCCAAAAACACAACTAAAAAGAGTCTTAAAAGTGTGAGATGGAATGCCGTCGCATTAAAACTGCAAACACGCACAACCGCGGCTACAGAGGGAAACAGAACCGCTAAGAAGACAATGTTAATATAAAAAAAATACAAAAAAAATTGGGGG
>NW_015506557.1:167686-172247 GCF_001515645.1 Sinocyclocheilus grahami
AAAAAAAAAAAAAAAAAAAAAAAAAAAATGGGGGGGGGGGGGGGGGGGACTCGATCTTTTCAACATGTTTGATCTGTGCCGAGGTTTCCGTCACGACGGTCTTCTCAGTTCATTTCCGTTCAGTAGATCTGGAACGACTGTAAACGAGAAGATCAAGCATGTTTCTCACAGGAATATTTCTTCCAGATTTTTCTTTGAATCAGCAGTTAAAGTAGCTTGAAAACACCACCAATGTCTATGGTAACGTCCTTAAGTGTAAAAGTACAGTAAAACTACAATTTAAACAGTTTTGACAAAACGTTTGATACAATGATAAACCTCTAATTTCTATGGAAGCTCGTTTCTGCCACGGCATAAAAAAATAAAATAAATGCGACTTTCTTGCAATTCTGACATTTTTTTCCTCAAGTGCATGACAAACTCACAATTGTGAGAAAAACGTCAGAATTGCCCGTTTATATCTATACTAAATATACATTTCATGCAAGTTTAAATCAAGACTTCCTCGCAATTTCAAGTTTATATCTCGCAATTCTGAGATGGAAAAAAAGAAACAGGCTTCCATAAATTTCAGACTAATTAACGATTATAATTGTTCTGAATAAAAATCGTAGACTGGTTGAATTACAATACAAATCGACTGACAGTAAGTGGTACTTGTGGAGCGCAAAAATACAGATATAAACTATTTATTAGTCTTTCCATCGTACAGAGGTAAAATAAAATTTAACTACTCCTCTATATCAATGCCATAACACATTTTGCCGAATGTTTGCAGACTCTTACCTCCTTGATCGGGAGAAAGATCGTGAGAGCCTGTGGTTCCTGTCGTGAGACAGCGATCTCTCCCTCCGCCGCTCTCTGGAAAGAGATCTAGACAGAGTCCAGAACAACATGATGTTTAGAAAGCGCTCACAAAGCCACGCGGGAAAGCTGCGAGAACCGACAGACTCTTACCTGCTGCGACTACGACTGATGCTCCTCCTCCTGGGCGATCTGAAGAAGAGAAGAGGCAAAGCGAGTGAGCGCGCAATCGACACACGGACGCACCTCACAAGCCCTGCAACTAACAGTCAAACGCACTCGTCACCGCCCTGATACAGGGGTGGAGTGGAGACCTCGCAACACATGAGGCTTCGGAGAACCTCCTTTAATAAGAGCGTTACGCTCCAGTACAGAGAGCTACAAAAGTAGTGCCCTAGCAGGAGAAACTCAACAGAAACGCACTGCAAACAACCCCACAGAATGAAGACAGTGAAAGAAAGCAAGAGCAGCTCTCAAAGCCCACGCTGCTTCTGTAACCTGAACCTCCGCTTGGGCTCCCCATCAGTCTGCTTGCCTAAGCTTAACAACGTCTGTCCAGATCTCATACCAACCCTGTTTGTTTCAACTCAACAGGAGATTTCTCCTCATCTTACATC
Source organism: Sinocyclocheilus grahami (assembly GCF_001515645.1). Lineage (NCBI taxonomy): Eukaryota > Metazoa > Chordata > Actinopteri > Cypriniformes > Cyprinidae > Sinocyclocheilus > Sinocyclocheilus grahami. The sequence goes on from NW_015506557.1 coordinate 169,108, forward strand.
TGTATTCAGCATTAAACTGTATGAAGCAGGAAAAACTTACTAGTCTTTTCGGTTTTCAACAAGCTAGAAAAGGCGAAGGGGAGGACGGCTGGCGGCCGGGGAGCAGAATTGGCGGGAAAGTGCAGGCCAGATGCTGCGAGCTGATTAGCTGGCTTGCGGATGGGGGCTGGATGTAGTGGATTTTTCCTGCTTTTATTGGTTAGCCGAAGGCTGTTGCTGGTGGTTGGTAGTGTAGACATTGGGGAACGTAAAACGCTGATTGGTCAGGAATGTGAAGTGGGCCGCTGCCGATTGGGTGTTAAGGTTGGAGGAGGAGGAGCTGACAACGGCATGCTCAGGAACCAATGGGCTGGTGCGAGCTGATGACTGGCAACGCCTGGGTCATGTGACACCAACCCAGCCAGCTGATTGGGGCACGCTGGTCACATGATGCTGAAAGAAGACTAGTAGACTGACTCAGAGGGTGGTGAGGAGAGGCATGGTGGTGACTCTGCAACGGGGTTCATTTTTATTAATATAGATGATAATAAAATAAAATAAACAACCTTCATGTAAAGTTAAGTCAATAAAAGATTGCATTCCAACCATTACTAGAGCCGAGCAGATTACTGAACACTAGCGACTGGGCTTTGACGTCCAATTCACAAATTAGCAATATTAAAATTAACGTCCGGGTCAAATTTCAACCCAAAAATCAAAAGAAACAATGCCACTAAAGGTTTTCTGCACCGAGACCTAACGACAATTAATTACATTTTTACATAATGCTTTCTCATTCATCGACGCTGTAATTCTCATTACTAATCACACAAAGATAAATTATCATTTACAATTTATATTACGTTAAATTTGATCAATGCGATGTGCTTATTAATTGACAGACCAGAATTTGCGCGAGAAAATTCAACCCAATCTTACGGGAAAATTTAACGAGCTGCAGATGAATTTGTAGAAAATTTAAAAAACATGAAGCCCCGCCCCCCCCAAACAATTCACAATATACGAATGAGATCTTACGAAAACACACGAAGTAGCCGCTAATTCGCCACAGCGTTAAATATGAACTTGTGTTGGATAATCGTTACAGCAATGAGGATTTTGGTGAAACGTGCCAAGTCACAATGCAAAAAAATCAAGCCAAAAGCGTTTAATTTTGGAGTGAAACGTAACCCGGACACTTTCTCGTGGAATTTACCTAATTATCACTTACTGGTCTGCATTTCAACAAAATATCAGAATTTGAGAAGCCCAGTCAAATCATTGTTTAATGGATATCAATGACAATGAAGATGGAGGAGCGAAAGATCTCCGGCAGACGCTCGTCAGAACCGGGACACCCGGCACCGGCGGAGCCTCCAGGACTGGCGGGAGGGGCGGAATCAGGTTAGTTTCCTCTGGAACACAACCTACGGAGAGACAGCCGAGCGGGAAAACAGGTTTACCTGCGCCTGGGGGCGGGGCTGCTGCGCCTGCGGTTGTCATCGCGTGGGCGTCGGCTCCAGGACGGAGGCGGACCCCGGTTACGAGAGCGCTTCTCGCCATTGGACAGCTCCACCCTCACTCGGCAACCGCAGAGGGTCCTGCGTGGCAACGGATCGGTTAGCGCAGAAGTCGCTGGGTAATGGCTGATGATTAGCGGTATAATCCACTCACCGTCCGTCCAGCTCTCTGACGGCGTCTGTGGCATCGCGAGGGTCCTCAAACTCAACGAATGCAAAACCGGGAGGGTTCCTGGCCACCCAGACGCTCCGCAGGGGTCCGTAGTAGCCAAATGCTCTCTCCAGTTCGGATTTGTTCCCATTATTTCCCAGATTCCCAACGTACACCTTACAGTCCAGAGGGCAGTCGCGATGCATGGCTCAACCTGCAAAACACAACACATACCGCTTCACATTCCAACTCATTTCAATAACACGGCCGAGTATCTCTAGGGACGTGACAAAACCGTTTAATCTAATCTACTAAAAAAAACACCAAACAGCCTAGTTTCAACAACTCAACGTTAATCTAAAAAGTCACAAATATGACAATAAACTGTAAAATGCGTATAAACGGAGAGCGTCTTTTGTTCGCTGCTCAAAATGGCGCATGACGATCACACGCGACTCGACACAAACGAGCTCTTTAAGCGACACAAGCAGTCTGGAGCCGCTGTGAATATAATTAGGATGATTGTTAAACTGATACGTGTAATTAAAGCCTCGCGGCTAATCGCTAATCCGGGTCAACAGTAAAATGGCGCCTGCAAAAAAACACACACACAAATGAGGCGAAAACGCAATTCCGTCTCCTAACGCTCGCAATCAAGCGTCTCAAACATCAGAATCTAGCCCACTACAGGATCATAAACGCGAATAAAAGCCGATTTACCGTGAATGTCGCCTTCTGCTGACCGTGCGTGTTTGAGTCCTGGATCAGATCCGCTCCGAAATGGCGCCGCGCGGAAATACTGACGTGCTCACGTAATGTACGTCTCGACGCACGCTCGGGGGCGGAGCTTCAGGCTACGCGTCTGTGAGCCCAGAGAGAGAAGCCCTAATTAATAATCACATCAGAACTAAACGTTTTAAAGCAAAGTGCACGATTTTTAAATACAAAAAGCCACAGTGTTTTTTTTTAAACACATGTTGATTAAACACAACTGATGTGATTATTTAATCTATGGCTAAGCTTCCTCAAAAAAAGGAAAAAAGGAAGGCAGCTATTCTTGAAGGAATTGCTCGCCTTAATGAAGATATTCTGTGTAGAAACTCGCATTTTTGGGGGTTTCTGTACCAAAGCACTGAAATCGATCATGAGATACACAAAAACCAAAAGGGTTTGTTGTTATTCACGTCAAACCAAATGCACCATTACGAAAATGAACAATGGTTTTACTACAAATAAAGCCAATAAACTATAGTTAACCACACATTAACCAGGGCTTTGCTACACTGTGGTATTTGTAGTAAAACTGGTTATACAACCCTGTTGAAAAAAACAGCATATGCTGGTTAAGTATGTTTTAACGCTGGGATGCTGGTTTATGCTGGTCCTTTGCTGGTTTAAGATGATCCTTTGCTGGTTTATGCTGGTCCTTTGCTGGTTTATTCTGATCCTTTGCTGGTTTATGCTGGACCTTTGCTGGTTTATGCTGGACC
>NW_015506557.1:172257-172871 GCF_001515645.1 Sinocyclocheilus grahami
CCCAATTGTGTAACTATGACATTAGTGTAAAAATTAAACTTTCTGCGTTAGGAGGAATAACACAACATCATGTCCTTACCTAGACAGAGGTGTGTTACGAAACATCACAACACTCATGTTTTTAATTCAGTTTAATGTAATTAAAGTTGAAATGACTTATACAGCTAAGTTGATTAGTCTTTTTATTTTTACAGTGGATAATTTCAACAGTAGAGGTGCAACAACACAAACGTTTAGAACCATAACCTAAATATAAACAAATAAAATCACAGAAATTCTCTATTTTTTTTTCTCGGTAATGCCTAATAATTGGCCACTGTTACTCAAGACAACAAGAATATTGCATTTGTAATGAGCAAACCGTGGGATCTCCAACATTACTGGGTAATTAAAGTAAACAGTAATAACAATAAAGACCTACATTTATCGGATTATTTTCTATATAAGCATTTAGACGCTCGAGATTTAGACGCTGACTTAGCTTATACATAGTTACACTTCAACTACGTGTAATGGTGCAACGAAGAAATATTTAGTAGTGCGTAAATTGTAACTTAGTGCACATTTCCGTCAAAACTAGGCTAAGTTGTAGCTAGCGCAGCCGGCTCAGAGGC
>NW_015506557.1:176237-177887 GCF_001515645.1 Sinocyclocheilus grahami
GCTGGTTTAAGATGGTCCTTTGCTGGTTTATTCTGGTCCTTTGCTTTTTTATGCTGGTCCTTTGCTGGTTTATGCTGATCCTTTGCTGGTTTAAGCTGGTCCTTTGCTGGTTTATGCTGGTCCTTTGCTGGTTTATGCTGGTCCTTTGCTGGTTTAAGCTGGTACTTTGCTGGTTTAAGCTGGTCCTTTGCTGGTTTATGCTGGTCCTTTGCTGGTTTATGCTGGTCCTTTGCTGGTTTAAGCTGGTACTTTGCTGGTTTATGCTGGTCCTTTGCTGGTCCTAAGCTGGTCCCAGCTTAAACCAGCTCAAACCAGCATCTCAGCTTCAAAACATACCTAACTAGCATATGCTGTTTTTTTCAACAGGGAAATGGTAATCAATATGCCAAAAAAAACATACTACTCTTTTACAATAAATAAACCACAGTTAATTTTCATAAGGGCTTGAGGTGCTAAATTTGGACTGAAAAGGACCATCATACTGTAAATTTGAGGTTTGTTGCTCAGATAAACCAATCTTATGACTTCAGAAGACTTGGAATATAGTGCACAAGTCTATTTTAATTGCGTTTTAATTAGACCTCAACATGCTGTTTGGCTACTGTAGGCCAATATTCTTCAAAACATCTCCTTTTCTCTTCTAGTGAAGAAAGAAAGTCAGATTTGGTTGTAAATGGTGACAGAATGATCATTTTGGGCGAACTAACCATTTGTAGTAGTAGTTTTGTGGGTTTGTGGTCATCGGGGCGGTTGCTAATCAGAGATGTTTTGCTTTGGAGGAATCATCATCACTGACGTCCCCATCAAGCGCTCGCATTTCTCACCGTTAGAAACCACATCCGAGATGTGTTGCTAGGGCTGTGAGAGTCTTTAGCAGCGCTGCTGACGTGGAAGCATGCCGACGATAATGCTAAGTTTTGAAGTTCTAGCGAAAAGGCATTTTAACTAGAACACATACGCCTTTATCGACTGGGATTTTTCCTTGCAACAACCAACCTGCATCAGTTTTTAACTATCAAACCTCTCCAATTCTGTGACTCATTTCAAACTTTTCTCATGCTTTTAGTTGAAAACACAGCCTTTCTCAGCAGATTCTCATTTTTGATGAGAACTTGAAACCCAAAAGAACTCAAATTTTAATCCCAGCCTTTGAGCTCAGTGAGGATGCCAAACGGAATGAAATCCAAAACAACGATTAATCAGTAGTTTGACGTGACGCATCCATTATAAATGACTCTGTGGAAGCAACCAAAGCATATCTGATAATTGGGAGCCGAGGAGGAGGCGGAGGAGCTCTGAATCTCAGGTCACCAGGGGTCTATATAAACCCCGGGATCTGAGCGTCTGTCCGTCAGTCATCTGCAGGAGAGCAGACGGGAGCGAGACAGCTGCTCAGAAACACTGACACACTCAGAAAGTTAGTCGGTTCATGATCTGTGTGTTAGTTCTGTTCTGATGAAGGTCTGAGTCCGTGTTTCTGTTCTTCAGCTCGAGGCGTTTCAGTGTTCGGATGATGTTGAAGACACAGAGATCTCAGCAGCGCGTCGCTCTCATGATACTGATGGTGGTCGCAGCCGTGCAGAGTCAGGAGAACGAGAGGTTACCTGTCTAACTAACTAACTATCTGTCTGTCTGTCTGTCTGTCTGTCT
>NW_015506557.1:181542-184042 GCF_001515645.1 Sinocyclocheilus grahami
TCTGTCTGTCTGTCTGTCTGTCTGTCTATCTATCTCTAATATTTCTTATCTATCTATCTGTCTGTCTGTCTGTCTGTCTGTCTGTCTATCTATCTCTAATATTTCTTATCTATCTGTCTGTCTGCCTGTCTGTCTATCTATCTGTCTGTCTGCCTGTCTGTCTATCTATCTCTACTATTTCTTATCTGTCTGTCTATCTATCTGTCTGTCTGTCTGTCTATCTATCTCTAATATTTCTTATCTATCTGTCTGTCGTTCTGCCTGTCTGTCTGTCTGTTTATCTATAGCTATGTTTCCATCACCTTGTATTTAAGCGCATTTTGAAGTATCGCATCAGAAATGAGTGATAGAAATGCCCCCCTAATTTGCAAAAATGTTAATTCGCTCACTTGAGGTGATTTTTGACTTCTTTCGAATAATGGGAGATGGAATAGCATTTGCTGAATAAATTCCTCCATGCCCATCAAATAGTCCTGCGATTTTGCGCTATGGTACGGCATTACCTGACTAACCAGCGGACCGATCTTACGGTCATTCTGAAACACCTGAGCAAAGCCCTCAAAGTATGTCTGTATAACTGCTTCCAGAACTGTCTCACGAGACTGCGTTTCCATCTCAGAAAGCAATGACCGCATTTATAGTGCTTCTTCTGCTCGCGTTATTTATTATATATGAAAATTATTGGGGCAGTCGTGGCCTAATGGTTAGAGAGTCGGAGTTGTGGTCGTGGGTTCGAGTACGTGGGGCGAGTGAATAACCAGCGCTCTCTTCCACCCTCAATACCACGACTGAGGTTTGACCCTTGACCCTGTGTGTGTGCACTTATACTCAGTGGCTTCTCCTACATTTCTTAGGGATATTTAGTGCTATTTTATCAGGAAGTGACTCGCTGGATGGAAACGGTGCTGATTTGCAAATGTTTTATGCGATATTCCAGTTTTGCACATAAGTTAAATTCGCATCTTTGGATGGAAACCCAGCTTGTGCATCTATGTATTTCTAATCAGTGCTGTTCGATCATCTGCTTGTCTCATGATCATGAAGTTTTTCTTTGTTCTGCAGCAGACGGGCGGTCACAGAGCATCAGCTGATGCATGATCGTGGTCGCTCCATCCAGAGTCTGAAGAGGCTGATCTGGCTGTCCAGCGCCATCGAGCAGCTTCACACCGCGCAGACCCGCACACTGACCGCCGGCGAGCCGGACAGGAGGTGGCACTCTCACGACCCGGCGCCGCTCTATTCTCAGCCCAGCAGCAGCCACAAGAGGGTGCTGGAGACGCTGTTGAGCGACATGTACAGACCTCACCTGACCGCTGCACTCGACGACGGAGAGAAATAACATCCTCACAAATATCCCATCTGATGTCTGGCGAAAACTCAATGACTGCCTGACCCTGACTAGAATGAGGCACAACGTTACCCAACAAAACTAGATCACTGTCATTATGATCAACGAAACATGCTAGTTTCGTAAAGATAGGTGTATTGAATATAACAACGTAACCTTGATAGCACACGTACATCACAGAGACGTCTGCAAGACGTGTTTTTTAGAGTGTTTGCTCATCTGCAAAATGTCTACAGGACATTTCCTATCAGATGTCAAATAGACGTTTAGAAGATGTCTTTAAGATGTTTATGATGTAAAACTGACATCTTAGAGACGTCTGTCAGATGTTTGTACACAGCAGATGCTTTCCAGATCTTTAACAGACCTCTTACAGACGCACCTGTCCCAGATAGCAAACGTATGTCTGCGAGACGTCTGTTAAAGATCTGGAAAGCATCTGCTGTGTACAAACATCTGACAGACGTCTCTAAGATGTCAGTTTTACATCATAAACATCTTAAAGACATCTTCTAAACGTCTATTTGACATCTGATAGGAAACGTCCTGTAGACTTATTAAAGATGAGCAAACACTCTAAAAAACACGTCTTGCAGACGTCAAATAGACGTGTCCGATCATCATCGGGTCAGATCGTATTTTTGATTTATTGTATGTGTGTGTGATTAAAGATGCTTTTCAGTAAACTGCTGTCAGAACTCATTTCGGATGAAACCGTTCAAATGTGCTGAAGTGAATTTTGTGTTTGTCATACATAAAACGAAGCACCGCACACAAAAACAAGACATTTGTTTTCGTTTTCCAAAATAGTGAAGGTAGTGCATGTAATATTTGTATTTATTTATTGCTTGCACAATATTTCCAACTATTTCAAATACAGCTGCAACATTATTTTCAGTTTACTACATCACATTTCACAGTGCTCAGTATGAATTTGTGCTCTGACCGGCATGAATATAAAATGATAAATAAAGTGTCTGTCTGTCTATCTATCTGTCTGTCTGTCTGTCTGTCTATCTATCTCTAATATTTCTTATCTATCTGTCTGTCGTTCTGTCTGTCTATCTATCTGTCTGTCTATCTATCTCTAATATTTCTTATCTGTGAATATAAAATGATAAATAAAGTGAAGCTGAAGTTCAGAATATAAAA
>NW_015506557.1:191099-194238 GCF_001515645.1 Sinocyclocheilus grahami
CGAGGGTATATAAACGAGTACACACACACACACACACACACATATATTCGCCCACACACACACACACATCCACACACTCACACACACATACACACACACACACACCCACACCCACACACACACACATACACTCTCACACACACACACATACACACACACACACACTCGCACACACTCACACACACACACACACACACACACTCTCTCACACACACACACACATCCACACACTCACACACACATACACACACACACACACTCGCACACACTCACACACACACACACACACACACAGAAACATCAGTCCTGCAGCAAACTGAAACCTGTTATAAAGTTACACACCTGCATTGACCGTAAATATTGACAGAAATGACTTAATCCCTCCAGGAATAGTTGAGAGAATGGGTTAATGTGTGTGTGTGTGTGTGTGTGTTGTCATGGAAAGAGTGTGAGTGACAGTATTTGTGTGAGTGTGAGTGACAGTATTTGTCATGTTTCAAGTTCATGTTTCAAGGTCTGAAAAGCTATTCTTGGGGAAAAAAACAAAAGGGGAGAGCAGCCGAGCGAGCGAGAGAGAGAGAGAGATATTCACTGGAATTCCCCTCCCAGGAGAATATGCTCACCTGGCCACGCCTCCTCATGTATCTCACCTGGCCACGTCCCCTTTTTGCCCGTTCTTGCCCTATAAATTCGCCAGCAGCAGCAGGTGCATTGGCAAACCTTCTGAGACTGAACAGTGAACCTCAAACCGCTGAAGACAAACCCTTACTGACTGGATTATTACTTAACTAACACTTAAACGGATTTTATCTGGAAACCAAGCTGCCTTTGGCCATCACAACTGGTAAATAATTTGCCTTTTGAATAATTACCTTCCAAGCAAGTTTCTTTAAAATAAGAACATATTTCTGATTTGCAGTTTTAGATGAAGTTCAAATTATTTTGTTTCTTATCTCGCAGAATTCTCATGGCGTCAAGCGAACTTAGTCTAATTCTCAACAACGCAAATGCCAACCTGTACCCATCTGAACCGCAGCCCAACTTGTTGAGCATGACAGCGCCAATGGGCAGACTCTCAGAGATGACCTTCAGCAGTAACAACAATAGCACAATGGGTAAGACTTCATCAACATACCGCTTACTTAAAAATAAACGAGCGGTAGCTCTTGAAATCTGTATGGTTTTTGCCTGTTTGGGATGGTTCCCATCACCCAAACGGAGAGCCCAGACATGCCAATAATCTCTCATCCCTGAAGTCTGACCTCAGTTTCTGACTCTTAAAATCATTAACCAAGGCAATGTTTACCTTGGCCCGCAGTAGACGCGCAGGGATGGTTTCTTTATGGTCTTTCGGGCAATGCAGTCATTGTTGACACTGTGATCAAAACCTACAGGGTGTCAACACAACAGATAGTTAAACACACGGCCCTGGAGACAGTAAACCTGAGCTATTGTTAGGGGCATCTACACCGGGGGGTGGTTTGGGTGATCTCAGGTACTGACATGTCATGTGGTCACAGTGCAGATGTGAATGAGGCTAAACATACTTTGAACCCGTTCTCCGGCAGGCCCTTGGGACCTGATGAACCCACAGATGTGGACCAGGCAGAACGTTCTGGAGTGGATCGGCTTTCACGTGGAGAACAGCAGGTTCGATGCCAGTCTGCTGAATATGAACTACTGCGACATGGACGGGATCACACTGTGCACAATGTCAAAAGAAACTTTGATAAGCATGTTCGGATCGATGCTTGGTGAACAGCTTCACCACAGTCTGGAGACACTAAAGGCCAGATATGGTGAGCAACAAAGATTAAAGACGCCTTTCGTTTAAATAATTTGAAGATTTGGCACTAACACCCTTGATTTATTTGTGTCTACAGCTACTGACCTGTCTGAGACATGCCTGAGTGAATCTGAATTAGACTTACTGGACAACATACTGCAGAACTCGTTTTCCTACATGCATGCACCGAGCCTCGGTCCACTTCTGGAAACGGTGGTGGTCCAGCCCTCAATCCCATCAGGTGAGACACAAATTCCACTTTGCAACTTTTCAACACAAATCCCAAACCATAGAAAGCAGTATCCAATTAAACATACTTGTAATTCTCTTTGCGCAGACATTTCTGAGAACAGCTTCTGCTACTTTGATGAGTACACCAACCAGCTGACTCCAGAGAGCGACCACGGCTACGACTCTCTAACTGAGAGCTTTCAGAGTTCCCACACTGGTGCGTGTCGCCACAGAACTCTACTAATGCATTAAGGCCAAGCATCCCAAAGTTCTCCTGAAGTCTGAACGCTCTTTTCTTTGGTATGTCCTCTACAGGTAGCTTCCTGAACCCAAGCTCACTCGAGTCCAACAGCAGCGACTCCGACCCAGAATACTCAGAGATGCCTTACTCCACCAGCACTAGTAAGTTCCTCTGATTCTGATCCTAGAGGGTTACTTACCTGCAGAAGCTAGTTTCAACTTTAGTCAAACACACCTGAACCAGCTAATCAAGGTCTTTACTTGGCAGTTACAGGCAGGTTGAAACCTAACTCTGCAAGGTGGTGGCCCTCAAGCAGCAGGTTTAAATGGTATAATAAAGTAGGGAGTACCCAAATAGACCGCGTACCCAAATTTGACTGCGTTCTTTTCCACAGAGAACTTTGTGAAGCAAGAGTCAGTAGAGACAAAGAAGAGAGGCAGAGGACGACCCCCAAAGCCCAGGGATAGTGAGGGATATGAGCACTTCATTCAGCCCAAAAAAAGCAAACACGGTGAGTACACAGAACTCTAGTTGAAGAGGTCCCTAAAGCTCAAGATCAAGTGGCGTCTGCCAGTAGGTACCACTATATTAAACTAGACTCTACTGCTCCATTGCAGCTCCAAGAGGAACCCACCTTTGGGAGTTTATCCGGGACATCCTGATCCACCCGGAGAAAAACCAAGGTCTGATGAAATGGGAGGACCGCAGGGATGGCGTCTTCAAGTTCTTGAAGTCCGAAGCTGTTGCTCAGCTCTGGGGGCAGAAGAAGAAGAACAGCAGCATGACGTACGAGAAGCTCAGTAGAGCCATGAGGTAAAAGACGCAATTCTGGGATCGAGAGATTTGGGGGGGAGGGGGGGGGGGTTGTTTCGGCCGATGCT
>NW_015506557.1:194822-199067 GCF_001515645.1 Sinocyclocheilus grahami
GAAATCAGCATCTCCATAAAGCTTGTCAGCAGATGAAAGCATAAAGTGCTCCAAAAATCTCCTGGTAGATGGCTGCATTGACTTTGGACTTGAGCAAACACAATAGACCAACACCAGCAGACGTCACGGCAGCCCAAATCATCACTGACTGTGGAAACTTCACACCGGACTTCAAGCAACATGGTTTCTGTGTGTCTCCACTCTTCCTCCAGACTCCGGACCTTGATTTCCAAATGAAATGCAAAATTTACTTTCATCTGAAAAGAGGACTTTGGACCACTGAGCAACAGTCCAGTTCTTTTTCTCCACAGCCCAGGTACGTTGACGTTGTCTCTGGTTCAGGAGTGGCTTGACACGAGGAATGTGACATTTATAGCCCATGTCTAGGATTCATCTGTGCGTAGTGGCTCTTGATGCACTGACGCCAGCCTCAGTCCACTCCTTGTGAAGCTCCCCTAAATTCTTGCTGGTGCACCTTTTCCTACCACACTTTTCCTTCCACTCAACTTTCTATGAATATGCTTGGATACAGCACTCTGTGACCAACCAGCTTCTTTAGCAATTAACTTTTGTGGCTAACCCTCCTTGTGGATGGGTCTTCTGGACATCTGTCAAGTCAGCAGTCTTCCCCATGATTGTGTAGCCTACTGACCCAGACTGAGAGACCATTTAAAGGCTCAGGAAACCTTTGCAGGTGTTTTGAGGTAATTAGTTGATTAGGGTGTGACACCATGACTTTCCAATATTGAACTTTTTCACAATATTCTAATTTTCGGAGACACTGAATTTTGGGTTTTCATTATCTGTAAGCCATAATCATCAAAATTTCAAGAAATAAAGGCTTGAAATATTTCACTCTATGTGTAATGAATCTATATAATATATGGGTTTCACTTTCTGAAATGAGTGACAAAAAATATTGACCTTTTTCATGACCTAAATCGCGAATCATTTTATTCAGAAACCGCGTATCGCAAATGATTTGATTTAGATCTGGACTTCCAAAGTGCATAACGCGAATCATTTGATTTAGATCGCAACTTCGGAATCATTTCGCGAATTGAATGTTCTGATCGGAAATGATGGCTCACTAATCATTATTGGGACTTCGGAGTGCGGATCGCGAACCATTTGATTTAGATCAGATTAGAACTTTGGAGCATGCATCGCGAGTCATTTGCTGGGGTCGAGGGGTTTGGGGGGGGGGGGGGGGGGTTGTTTCGGTCGATGCTAGGACAGCAGAATAATCCGAATGCTTGCTTTTCCTACAGGTATTACTACAAACGAGAGATTCTGGAGAGAGTGGATGGACGGAGACTCGTCTACAAGTTCGGGAAGAACTCCACCGGTTGGAGAATGGAGGAGACTGGATATTGAAGTGGATCTGTCAGTCAAACCTAGAGACTTTGTACTCCTGCAAATGAGGAACTTTAGGCTGCTCTGAAGATCCTCTCTTTAGAAACACGCTCTTCCCAGAGGGAAAAGGTTTCACAGAAACTGTAAGCCAGAGTTTTGGCTAAAGTAGGTTTTATGAACCGGTAAAAGTTGTGCATGTCTGGTTCAAGTGGCACGCGGGCGTGGCCTGGATCAGATAGCATTGCTACATCACTTAAAGACTCTATGTAAACACTTGTTCTACACAATGGTTGAACTGTTAGTGAATGTAAAGCTTTTTAAAGGCTCTCTGGTTTTGGGAATTGAAGTTTCTTGTGTAGGTATTTATCAAACTATTTGTCAGAGCAGACTAACAGAAGAGCACGTCGTCTGTAACGTTCATATCTGCTGTGCTGATTGATATTTGTTCTACTGTATTTAAATGTATGTATAAACTATATATTCTTTGTAATACTTGTCAATCAAGTACAAATCAGATATATCAATTTCTCTGTGATTTGTCAAGTCACTGGATAATGTGTATGAGGTTTGCCTCTCAGATGTTATAACTATTATGTATGGCATTTATTTGCTGTTTTTTTTGTATAAGCCTTTTCTAAAATAAAATTTCTGATTAAAAGTCGTTTATCTTGCATTTGTGCCTCACCCTCCTGAGCTACGTTCCACTCAGCCTTATTTCAACATTTACTTTATAGCTGCTTAATTTGCTCAAGTCTTCTTATCAGAGATCACAGATGTGTTGTAACGTGACTTACGTGTGAAGTTCAAAACAAGTATGCAGCAGAACGCGGGGCGAATGCTATTTTTATGCATCTCAGATTTCAATGCAAGTCCACTATAGAATGATTCAGCTGATTTTTACTTGAATTCCAACACGTTTCTTCGTCATGTTTGAAGTCTTGCTGGTGTTTTGGTGATTTTTTAAGGCAGTTCTTCTTAAGTTCACATAATAAATAACATTATTTTTACACATTTAAATGTGATTGCAAATACAACAAGGTTCATTTTAAATTGTAAAATGAAAACACACGATTCATTAAATGCCCGTTTTTGTGCCGTTGTTTTGTTTCAGGCCTAGAATTTCCAAGCGATGCATTTGATGCAGTTTGACCTTTGCTTGAACTTGATCGCATTTTTCATAGCATGTTTAGTTTTGCATTTTAGAGCACAAAGCAACTGTTTTTTAGAGGTCCGGCATTCAAATACACACGTTGCATTTGAATTTTGGATCCACATGCAAATAATTGAACAAGACAGAAACTGAGAACCATCGTCTGAATTCAAAGCAGTAAACAGTCTTTGAATTATATACATTTAATACCTGTGAGAGCTGCAGAAAACAGTCTGAAAACTCTTAATCTACCCTGGAATTATGGCCATCCGAGACGGTTAATCTGATGGTCTTGAACCGGACTTATTTTACACTAGAATCCAACAAACCATCTCAGATCACCAGTTACGAAATAGAGAAGTTTCACTCCTGAATCCTTATAGCGTCATCATGTTTAGTGTGTTATTATGAGATCTTCCAAAAAATAAAAAATAAAGAATTAATTTGTGTATCGCATAACCTAATTCAAGTGTGTTTCAGGTGTGCGCTGTTACACTTTCAGTTTTGAACAATACTATGTAACTATGCGCACGGTAAACATCAGGTGCTTTTGTCAGTTTGACCGTGACTCATGACTAACATTCCCTGTACGCTCCTAAAAGCGCTTTTGTCATGGCTGAAATTACAGGCAAAAAACATTCAGGTCAAGAATGTTTTTTTAATAATACGAGCAGGAAATGCCATTGAAGTCATTGGCTGCTTAACTATCTCTCACAGTTGCATTCAGTGCATGATGCTGTCGCTTAAATGCTTTAAAGTGCATGCTTCATTCACAGCATTGCCGCAAGCTGCACTAAATGCTAATTTTCTACTGTCAGATAAGAGCTTGTGTGTGTTTACTGTGCCCGCTGCCACTTCTCAAACGCCTGTCGAGTCTTGTTCGTTTGAAACGCCACATTCTTACAGTTCTCTGGAAGATGGTCAGTGTGTGTATGACATATTGATGCCAAATGAAACCCGAGAATACAGTAGAAACATCACAGAACTATTACTCAGAATTTTAGAGAATTGTTTTAATGCACCAAACATACAAACGATAAATAAATAAATATAAATGCATAAAAATTATAATTAACCTTTGTGTGTTTTTGTAAAATTACTGCAAAGATAATAAATAAATACATGTATTATATATAATTTTTTTAATTAAGTTATATAATTTAGAAAATCATATACAATTATAAATATTAAAATTATGTATAATTATTATACAAATAAAACATAAAAATGAAAATGCATTTAATATTAATTATGAATTGCAAAAATGTTTCAGGATTGTTTGGCGTGTTCGGGTGGTTCGTCTGAGTAATTCATGTCCAGTAAATTAAATGATTAATTTAACAAGATACAATGTTGCAGTCACATGACTAACCAGACTGTAAACCATTCTGAACAATAACAACAGCAGCAGAAAAACTAGTTTCTGCAGTGTTTCTGTGTGTGAGGCTGGTTTCTGTGCACAGCATGTGATCATGAAGCTCCGCCCACATCCTGTCGCTCCCATTATGATCTCATTGCACTGATTTGCATAAGTATGCAGGGATTTTCCCGCCTTCTCCCTTTCAACTTCCAAGTAAAATCCATGTAGATTAACAGCCCACACACACACACACACAAACACACACACACACACACACACACACACACACACACACACACACTCTCTCTCGCACTCACTCACTCACTCACACACACTCACTCGCTCACACACACACACACACACACTCACTCACACTCAC
>NW_015506557.1:209183-213242 GCF_001515645.1 Sinocyclocheilus grahami
AGCAATAAAACAAAAAAGGACAAAGTTAAACCACTTTTTTTTTTAAATGCCAAATATATTAATTTTTTTGCGAAAGTGTGTAGCACACAACCAGAGCAGATGGCATTAATGTATCCCACAATGCAATGCAATTTATTTAAAAAATATCAAGTTAAAAAACTATTTAAAATACTAAAAATTTAACATTTTAAACAATGTGCAAATTTATGAAACAATGCAAATATAGTATATTTTATGCATAATATTTTATATATAACATTACATTATGCAAATTATATTAATAAAATAAAATAAAACAAAAACGTATGCTAAATTTGTGCGCAAAAAGGTTTAAAATATGAATGAAATGATTTATGAATTGTAAATTGCTCTATATTGTATACAGCATTTGTTTTATGTTGCAGATTAGCAATCCATTCAAATAAATTAATTATAAGTTCAGTATTATTTGCCCAGATACATGATTTTCTTTTTTTACACGCATTATATTTTGCATAATTACACTTACAAAATTGTAAATAAAATAATTTGCAAATAAAATATCATTCACCTGTACGTTACTGCAAACATACGCAATGAAAGTCAAATTTAAAAGCATACATTTGACTGATAAATATGATAAAAAGTGTGTCTACAGTATGACATTAGGAGAGTGATTTAATGACATCATGCAGTTATGAAATGTTTGTGTTTTTTACGGTAAGACTCTGGCAGCGACTTTAACCGCAGACAAAGGTTATTGTAACCTTTAAATAACGTTATAATCAACGTCATTGCGGGGAAGTTTTACATTGCTGAGACGTTTCTGTGCTCCTGAATGTCTGTGTGCGCGTGAGCTACAGTGAAGAAAGCACATTAGTGTAGAACGCTTATAATTGTACGTTTTTAAATGTAGAGAGTGTGTAAGATGATTTTATTAATATAGTAGGTGTACATTACCATATACATTTATTAGAACTGATGCATTACTATTTATGGGCTTAAAAACAAGCCTGAGATGTTAGTGAAGAGACTCGTGACACACGATGAACACACACGCGCATCGTCTCAAACACACATATTCTGCATATTCGGCTGAAATGAGTTTATTTCCCAAATCAGTTCTGGTGGTATGTGGTTTTTGACTTGTTTACACAACCTTGAGTTCACGTTCACGGGCTGATCTGGATGAGCAGATAAACCTGCATCAGGTCTACATTAGCCTCTTCCCGCTCGTGGCACAGACTGGTTTAACTAGATCCTGCAGTAAACGGAGCGTGGCATTGATCAAAACCGGCTCCGAAATCTCACCAATCTCAGAAATGTGCTTGCTGGGAAACCTACAAATGAAATATGAAAAATATGATTTACTAGGCGTCATTATGACTACTCTATAGACTACACCAGCTAGTCACGGCTTTAATTGAGATAGAAGAAATACGATGAGCAACGCCATGGCAACCCCTCCGATGTCCTAGCAACATGCTAACTACACTCTGAACGCCTTAGTAACTGCATAGCAACGCCCTGGCAACCACTCAGATGCCCTAACAACATGCTAACTACACTCTGAACGCCTTAGTAACTGCATAGCAACGCCCTGGCAACCACTCAGATGCCCTAACAACATGCTAACTACACTCTGAACGCCTTAGTAACTGCTTAGTACTGCTCAGAACACCTTATTAACTGCATAGCAACGCCCTGGCAACCACTCAGACCACACGCTAGCAATATGCTAAATACACTCTGAATGCCTTAGTAACTGCATAGCAACACCCTGGCAATCACTCGGACAGCCTAGCAACCACATAAATGCAATTAGCAACCACTCTGAACTCCTAACTAACATCATAGCAAGTGTTGCATATTGTAGTACTAAACATAATATATTAAAAGCAATTGCATAGCAACACCCTGGCAACATGCTAACTACCATTTAGAATGCCTTAGCAACTGCATACATCAACATACTTTGCAACCACTCGCCAGCCACTCAGTACACATCAGCACCTTGGCAACTGTGCAAAAATGCTTTGGCAAATGCATAGCAATACCCTGGCAACCACATAGTAACCAGTCTGAACACTTCAGTATCCGCATAGCAACATCCTGGCAACCATGCAAAATACTGCTTCAACCGTACAGAAATCCACTAGGAACCGCAGATCATATATACCCTAGCAACCATAAATCATTCAGAGTACCTCAGCAACTGCACAGCAACTCATTAACAATCATTTAGAACTCCTAACTAAAAGCACAACACAAATATCATTAACAATCATTCAAAACACGTTTAGCAACTGCATAGCAACACCCTGGCAACCATTCAGACCACCCTAGCAACTGCACAGCAACTCATTAACAATCATTTAGAACTCCTAACTAAATAATAGCATAACAACAAGGTGGTAACCAGCGTTGGGTGTAACGCTACAAGTAACAATCAGATTACTTTTTTCAAGTAACTAGTAAAGTAACATTACTTTTTAATGAGCAAGAAAATATGAGATACTTTTTCAAATAAGTGACACCAGTTTTCCCATTTATTGACTGACAGGCTTATTCACTGTGAAAGGGCCTTTACAGATGACAAAAACACAACATGGGTTTTTGGTTATTAAAAATAAATAAGCAAGCTCAGCTCAGATGACAAAAAGTAACACAAATGGAACGCAATGCATTACTTTCTATAAAAAGTAACTAAGTACCACAATTAGTTACTTTATGGAGTAAACGCGATATTGTAATGCATTACTTTTAAAAGTTACTTTCCCCAACACTGGTGGTAACCATGCAAAACAATTTAGCAACTGCATATAAATGCCCTAGCAACTGCATAGCAACAGCCTGGCAACCACTCAGTGGCGGTGGTGGTGAGTTTTAAAGTCGTTTTCTTTATGAATATCTAATATTGCGATGATCTGCACAGAGTTGAGTGATATGAATGTGATTTTACTAACAGTGAGTCTTACATAAACGAGTGTCGCTCAGGTGAGTTCAGATGCTGAGCTGATCTTATGTAAAGAAACTGCGGGAACCGGTGCGTCCGGTGGAGCCGGTTACTGAACACAAGAGTGAAAGTGCTGGATTTGACAATAGCATTCGACTCGATGCTGACAAACACAATGACACACACACACACACACACACACTCGCAGCTCTCGCGTCTCAGGGTTATCAGGTTCTGTCTGAGTCCTGCTGGACCGTCGCGACACTTCAGTGTCTACAGAATGAAGCAAAGTGAGAAAAAAGAAGAAAAAATAAACAACTCAAAATCAAACCACATAATTTCTGAAGAAACTGAGCTCAGACCTCCTGAAACAGCAGCAGAGGCTCAGAGGATCTCAGGTTTCTGCGGCTCCTGATGCATTACTGCCCCCGTGTGGACATTAACTACCCTTCACCAACGATGCACTCTAGGCCTATTCATGTCATTCTCACTGTACTTGATTTAATTATACTTTTGAATTGCTTATTTACCGTTCATGTTATTTACTTGTACCGTCATTCTGAATAGGTGTAAAAATATTATTTATTATATATAGGCTTTTTTTGGGGGGGGGGGCGGTTTGATTAAACCAGTGTTCGTGGCTTAGAAATATTTTTCTCCACATTTATGTAGATTTCCCCTCACAATTGTAAGTATAGAGTTTTGTAAAGTTTTCCATAAATAAAGTTTATTATTATTATTATTATTATTATTCTCTAGATATGAATTTTTGTAATTTAGTACCATAAATCAATTCTTTACTAAATGGACAATTCGGTCCATGGACAACCTGTGAGTGTATAATATATATATACTGTATGTATGTGTATGTATATATATATATATATATAGTAGTCAACATTTCAAGTGCATCAAAACCTTTAATCAAAGTTGTGCTACAACCAAAACAATACCTGTTCTTGTCTTAGGACAACTTTGATTAACTTATTTGATCCACTTCAAATGTTAACTACTAATATATATATATATATACACACATACACACACAGACAAATAAAACAGAGATACACACACACACACAGAGAGACACACACACACACAGAGACACACACACACACAGACAC
>NW_015506557.1:213673-223212 GCF_001515645.1 Sinocyclocheilus grahami
ACACAGACACACAGAGACACACACACACACACACATGTGTGTAAAGTAGCTTTTTTCCAAGGTTTAGTTTGTTAGCAATTGTATGTGCTTCAGCTAATTTGATTAGTATTTAGTAGTTTTTTTATATTTCTATTTAGCTTTAATTTGATTTCAGTTTTAGTAAATTGTAGTACCTCAACTTATATTTCATCGAAATAAGGCTGAAATTAAATAAAATATTAGCTGAAATGTTTTTTTTAAACCTCTGTCATTAGTCATATGAAAATGCATCATTCATTCATTCAGTCACTTTTAAACATTATGAAAACATAAAAACCTAAAATGTTTCAGAAAAAAAAGTTCCATGAATGATACATAAATAAGATTTTTGTGCTAGCATTGAGAACGTTATTAAAGACCAGATAACTTTGAACAAACATCCGATGAACATTATTGTAACAATCTTGCCCAGAATGTTCCGAGAACGTTCTAAAGTTCCATTTAGCTCTATTTTTATTTCAGTTTTAGTCAATTGTAGCTTATATTTCATCAAAATAAGGCTGAAATTAAATATTAGATGAAATGTTTTTAAAGCTCCCTAGTCATTTCTAAAATTAATTTCTTCGGAATTTCCCATTTTCCTTCA
This sequence comes from Sinocyclocheilus grahami, assembly GCF_001515645.1. Taxonomy (NCBI): domain Eukaryota; kingdom Metazoa; phylum Chordata; class Actinopteri; order Cypriniformes; family Cyprinidae; genus Sinocyclocheilus; species Sinocyclocheilus grahami. Next base: position 214,299 of record NW_015506557.1, read on the forward strand.
GGTTTTGTCATTTAATATTTTTCAAAATGCTTCATAGTTAACAATAGCAACACTGATCTGCTTTGGCGTTTTCTGTGCTGATTGCGAAAGACCCTGCACACATCCAGAACAAAGACGGGGATTTTCTGTCTAATTATATGAAAGTTTATCAGTGGCTTTGTGACGCAATGTCATTGTGTGTGAAGAGAGTGAAGAAATACTGAGGTCATGAACGCTGTGTGTCTACAGACGCACCTACACACGCTTTTTAAACAAATGTATTCTTCTGTTCATCAAAGACGCAATAAATCAATCAAAAGTGACATTGAAGACATTTTAGAATGTTACACGTTTTGTTTCAAATAAATGCTGTTCTTTTGAACGTTCTGTTCATCTGTGACTCCTGAAGAATAAAATGTATCAGTTTCCACAAAAATATTCATGTTCTCAACACTGACAATAATCAGAAATGTATCTAATAATCAGAATATTATACTGATTTCTGAAGATCATGTGACACTGAAGACTGGAGGAATGATGCTGAAAATACAGCTGCACATCACAGAAATACATTACAGTTTAACAGAGATTCACAGAGAAAACAGCTGTTTTAGATTCTAATAATATTTCACTGTATTTATCAAATGCAGAAGAGACTTTTTCAAAAACATTAAAACGTTTCACCAACCCCAAAGTTTTAAACAGTAGAGTAGATAGACAGATATACGTTTAAAACGTTATTAATAGAAATCTGTATTAAATAAATATTTAAATTAGCATATGTGGTCCATTTCATATGATATGATAATATCACTATTAAGCATAATGAGCACACGAGTTCTTTCATCCCAGAGAGCACAGGTGCGTCTGCGAGAGGTCTGCTAAAGATCTGGAAAGCATCTGCTGTGTACAAGCATCTGACAGACGTCTCTAAGATGTTAGTTTTATATAGGGGAGCGCGGGGCACTAAGTAACGCGGGGTTAGTTGTAACACACCTGGTTTGAATATTTCCACACATGCTAGCATAACACAATTTACAGTATTTAATTTTACAGTACCATATCAACATTATAAAGAGGAAAAAAGTGCGCCAAAATTCAAAAATCTTTTGAAGATGTCGCTGAACATTTATTTTACCATAGTAACATTACATTTCTGGCTTAAGTAACATTTTTCATCTGTTTTTTATTATTCATTTTAAATTAGACAAATCAGCTATTATTTTAATCTCCAACCTGTTATTTATCAGTTTAGATAAACTAGCAGAAGACTCGCTGACTAGCAGAAGACTAGCAGAAGACTAGCTGACTAGCAGAAGCCTAGCAGAAGACTAGCAGGAGACTAGCTGACTAGCAGAAGACTAGCAGAAGCCTCGCTGACTAGCAGAAGACTAGCTGACTAGCAGAAGCCTAGCAGAAGACTAGCAGGAGACTAGCTGACTAGCAGAAGACTAGCAGAAGCCTCGCTGACTAGCAGAAGACTAGCTGACTAGCAGAAGCCTAGCAGAAGACTAGCAGGAGACTAGCTGACTAGCAGAAGACTAGCAGAAGCCTCGCTGACTAGCAGAAGACTAGCTGACTAGCAGAAGCCTAGCAGAAGACTAGCAGGAGACTAGCTGACTAGCAGAAGACTAGCAGAAGCCTCGCTGACTAGCAGAAGACTAGCTGACTAGCAGAAGCCTAGCAGAAGACTAGCAGGAGACTAGCTGACTAGCAGAAGACTAGCAGAAGCCTCGCTGACTAGCAGAAGACTAGCTGACTAGCAGAAGCCTAGCAGAAGACTAGCAGGAGACTAGCTGACTAGCAGAAGACTAGCAGAAGCCTCGCTGACTAGCAGAAGACTAGCTGACTAGCAGAAGCCTAGCAGAAGACTAGCAGGAGACTAGCTGACTAGCAGAAGACTAGCAGAAGCCTCGCTGACTAGCAGAAGACTAGCTGACTAGCAGAAGCCTAGCAGAAGACTAGCAGGAGACTAGCTGACTAGCAGAAGACTAGCAGAAGCCTCGCTGACTAGCAGAAGACTAGCTGACTAGCAGAAGCCTAGCAGAAGACTAGCAGGAGACTAGCTGACTAGCAGAAGACTAGCAGAAGCCTCGCTGACTAGCAGAAGACTAGCTGACTAGCAGAAGCCTAGCAGAAGACTAGCAGGAGACTAGCTGACTAGCAGAAGACTAGCAGAAGCCTCGCTGACTAGCAGAAGACTAGCTGACTAGCAGAAGCCTAGCAGAAGACTAGCAGGAGACTAGCTGACTAGCAGAAGACTAGCAGAAGCCTCGCTGACTAGCAGAAGACTAGCTGACTAGCAGAAGCCTAGCAGAAGACTAGCAGGAGACTAGCTGACTAGCAGAAGACTAGCAGAAGCCTCGCTGACTAGCAGAAGACTAGCTGACTAGCAGAAGCCTAGCAGAAGACTAGCAGGAGACTAGCTGACTAGCAGAAGACTAGCAGAAGCCTCGCTGACTAGCAGAAGACTAGCTGACTAGCAGAAGCCTAGCAGAAGACTAGCAGGAGACTAGCTGACTAGCAGAAGACTAGCAGAAGCCTCGCTGACTAGCAGAAGACTAGCTGACTAGCAGAAGCCTAGCAGAAGACTAGCAGGAGACTAGCTGACTAGCAGAAGACTAGCAGAAGCCTCGCTGACTAGCAGAAGACTAGCTGACTAGCAGAAGCCTAGCAGAAGACTAGCAGGAGACTAGCTGACTAGCAGAAGACTAGCAGAAGCCTCGCTGACTAGCAGAAGACTAGCTGACTAGCAGAAGCCTAGCAGAAGACTAGCAGGAGACTAGCTGACTAGCAGAAGACTAGCAGAAGCCTCGCTGACTAGCAGAAGACTAGCTGACTAGCAGAAGCCTAGCAGAAGACTAGCAGGAGACTAGCTGACTAGCAGAAGACTAGCAGAAGCCTCGCTGACTAGCAGAAGACTAGCTGACTAGCAGAAGCCTAGCAGAAGACTAGCAGGAGACTAGCTGACTAGCAGAAGACTAGCAGAAGCCTCGCTGACTAGCAGAAGACTAGCTGACTAGCAGAAGCCTAGCAGAAGACTAGCAGGAGACTAGCTGACTAGCAGAAGACTAGCAGAAGCCTCGCTGACTAGCAGAAGACTAGCTGACTAGCAGAAGACTACCTGAAGACTAGCAGAAGACTCGCTGACTAGCAGAAGACTATCTGAAGACTAGCAGAAGACTCGCTGACTAGCAGAAGACTAGCAGAAGCCTAGCTGACTAGCAGTAGACTAGCTGACTAGTCAGCTAGTCTACTGCTAGTCAGCTAGCCTTCTGCTAGTCAGCGAGACTTCTGCTAGTCAGTTAGTCTTCTGCTAGTCGGCGAGTCTTCTGCTAATCAGCCAGTCTTCTGCTAGTCGGCGAGTCTTCTGCTAATCAGCCAGTCTTCTGCTAGTCGGCGAGTCTTCTGCTAATCAGCCAGTCTTCTGCTAGTCGGCGAGTCTTCTGCTAATCAGCCAGTCTTCTGCTAGTCGGCGAGTCTTCTGCTAATCAGCCAGTCTTCTGCTAGTCGGCGAGTCTTCTGCTAATCAGCCAGTCTTCTGCTAGTCGGCGAGTCTTCTGCTAATCAGCCAGTCTTCTGCTAGTCGGCGAGTCTTCTGCTAATCAGCCAGTCTTCTGCTAGTCGGCGAGTCTTCTGCTAATCAGCCAGTCTTCTGCTAGTCGGCGAGTCTTCTGCTAATCAGCCAGTCTTCTGCTAGTCGGCGAGTCTTCTGCTAATCAGCCAGTCTTCTGCTAGTCGGCGAGTCTTCTGCTAATCAGCCAGTCTTCTGCTAGTCGGCGAGTCTTCTGCTAATCAGCCAGTCTTCTGCTAGTCGGCGAGTCTTCTGCTAATCAGCCAGTCTTCTGCTAGTCGGCGAGTCTTCTGCTAATCAGCCAGTCTTCTGCTAGTCGGCGAGTCTTCTGCTAATCAGCCAGTCTTCTGCTAGTCGGCGAGTCTTCTGCTAATCAGCCAGTCTTCTGCTAGTCGGCGAGTCTTCTGCTAATCAGCCAGTCTTCTGCTAGTCGGCGAGTCTTCTGCTAATCAGCCAGTCTTCTGCTAGTCGGCGAGTCTTCTGCTAATCAGCCAGTCTTCTGCTAGTCGGCGAGTCTTCTGCTAATCAGCCAGTCTTCTGCTAGTCGGCGAGTCTTCTGCTAATCAGCCAGTCTTCTGCTAGTCGGCGAGTCTTCTGCTAATCAGCCAGTCTTCTGCTAGTCGGCGAGTCTTCTGCTAATCAGCCAGTCTTCTGCTAGTCGGCGAGTCTTCTGCTAATCAGCCAGTCTTCTGCTAGTCGGCGAGTCTTCTGCTAATCAGCCAGTCTTCTGCTAGTCGGCGAGTCTTCTGCTAATCAGCCAGTCTTCTGCTAGTCGGCGAGTCTTCTGCTAATCAGCCAGTCTTCTGCTAGTCGGCGAGTCTTCTGCTAATCAGCCAGTCTTCTGCTAGTCGGCGAGTCTTCTGCTAATCAGCCAGTCTTCTGCTAGTCGGCGAGTCTTCTGCTAATCAGCCAGTCTTCTGCTAGTCGGCGAGTCTTCTGCTAATCAGCCAGTCTTCTGCTAGTCGGCGAGTCTTCTGCTAATCAGCCAGTCTTCTGCTAGTCGGCGAGTCTTCTGCTAATCAGCCAGTCTTCTGCTAGTCGGCGAGTCTTCTGCTAATCAGCCAGTCTTCTGCTAGTCGGCGAGTCTTCTGCTAATCAGCCAGTCTTCTGCTAGTCGGCGAGTCTTCTGCTAATCAGCCAGTCTTCTGCTAGTCGGCGAGTCTTCTGCTAATCAGCCAGTCTTCTGCTAGTCGGCGAGTCTTCTGCTAATCAGCCAGTCTTCTGCTAGTCGGCGAGTCTTCTGCTAATCAGCCAGTCTTCTGCTAGTCGGCGAGTCTTCTGCTAATCAGCCAGTCTTCTGCTAGTCGGCGAGTCTTCTGCTAATCAGCCAGTCTTCTGCTAGTCGGCGAGTCTTCTGCTAATCAGCCAGTCTTCTGCTAGTCGGCGAGTCTTCTGCTAATCAGCCAGTCTTCTGCTAGTCGGCGAGTCTTCTGCTAATCAGCCAGTCTTCTGCTAGTCGGCGAGTCTTCTGCTAATCAGCCAGTCTTCTGCTAGTCGGCGAGTCTTCTGCTAATCAGCCAGTCTTCTGCTAGTCGGCGAGTCTTCTGCTAATCAGCCAGTCTTCTGCTAGTCGGCGAGTCTTCTGCTAATCAGCCAGTCTTCTGCTAGTCGGCGAGTCTTCTGCTAATCAGCCAGTCTTCTGCTAGTCGGCGAGTCTTCTGCTAATCAGCCAGTCTTCTGCTAGTCGGCGAGTCTTCTGCTAATCAGCCAGTCTTCTGCTAGTCGGCGAGTCTTCTGCTAATCAGCCAGTCTTCTGCTAGTCGGCGAGTCTTCTGCTAGTCAGAAGACTAGCTGACTAGCAGAAGACTAGCAGAAAACTAGCTAACCTATTTTAAACTCCAGTTGCGCGGATGAGGCACGATGTAACGCCGTGTTACAATGACATTAGTGATGTAATTTACTTTAATGATTTTTAATGAGAAACAACGAGAAACAGGTGAATAAAGACTGACAGTCAATGTTTAATGTTTAGAAATTATTATTTCAAGACATGTAAAGCATTTTTGCTGGTTTATGTGGGCCGTCCCAAGCCTGGCTGCAATGTGTTCACTGTCAAACTCCAAAATCAGATTATTTTTTAATTCTTAAAAAACGCCATTATTTTATTTGAAATTTTTTTTTTACTTCATTTTATTAACAAAATATTTTAGTTTGGCTTTTATATACAAGATAACATTTTAAGCGGTCAATATGGTCATGTTACAATGTGTTCCACCTGCGGGGCATGTTGTCACATTCCACTTCCACTTTTTGAGGGTAAATAAAGAAAAACGTATACACTGTAATTATGAAACAAAGCAACATATTTGTACTAGACAAGTGTAAAATTACTGTGGATTAAAAAAATTTATATTGTGAACCCCATGTGGATTTACACAAACTGAGAAAGTCAGTGTTACATTGTGCCCCAACATTCAAAACCATAAACATCTGAAAGACATCTTCTAAACGTCTATTTGACATCTGATAGGAGACGTCCTATAGACGTAGGCTATTGCAGACGAGCAAACACTCTGAAATAGAAGTCTTGCAGATGTAAATGCGACGTTGTTATCAGGGGTCACCATGGCAACATTTCCAAAAACCTTCCACTTTTCTGCAAGTGAACAGTGATGTTTATTGTCCACAAGGGGGCATGTTTTATCCTGGCGTTCTTCAAGAGCTTGATGAGAAACTAGAGGAGCAGAACTTGTGGAGACGGTCAGACTGGAGCTCTCGCTCATCCGCAGCACATCGCTCCATAATTTTTTTTTTACTTCATTTTATTAACAAAATATTTTAGTTTGGCTTTTATATACAAGATAACATTTTAAGCGGTCAATATGGTCATGTTACAATGTGTTCCACCTGCGGGGCATGTTGTCACATTCCACTTCCACTTTTTGAGGGTAAATAAAGAAAAACGTATACACTGTAATTATGAAACAAAGCAACATATTTGTACTAGACAAGTGTAAAATTACTGTGGATTAAAAAAATTTATATTGTGAACCCCATGTGGATTTACACAAACTGAGAAAGTCAGTGTTACATTGTGCCCCAACATTCAAAACCATAAACATCTGAAAGACATCTTCTAAACGTCTATTTGACATCTGATAGGAGACGTCCTGTAGACGTAGGCTATTGCAGACGAGCAAACACTCTGAAATAGAAGTCTTGCGACGTTGTTATCAGGGGTCACCATGGCAACATTTCCAAAAACCTTCCACTTTTCTGCAAGTGAACAGTGATGTTTATTGTCCACAAGGGGGCATGTTTTATCCTGGCGTTCTTCAAGAGCTTGATGAGAAACTAGAGGAGCAGAACTTGTGGAGACGGTCAGACTGGAGCTCTCGCTCATCCGCAGCACATCGCTCCATCACCCGGATCCGTTCAGCAGAGCCTCGCGATGATGCGGAGTGTTTTATTCGCTCTGATTGTGTTTGCCGGCTCAGTTCAGGCGAACAAACGCGCGGTGGAGATGAAGATGAGCTTGGAGTCTTCATCATCACCATCATCCTCCTCGTCGCTGGAGCTGAACCCCTCCGCAGCGCATCGCGGTGATGAGGAGGATGCTGATGCTGATGCTGATGCTGATGCTGAAGAGATGCGCGTGCCGAGAGTTCCGCGCGGGTCCAAACACAAGCAGCGCGAGCGGGACGCGCACCGGCACCCCGACGCGTTCTTCACCACGCCGCGAGCGTTCAACGGCTCGCTTCGCGTGCATAACCCGCTGCACCCGCTCACGGAGGAGTCCTACAGCGCCTACGCCGTCATGCTGCTCGCGCTCATCGTGTTCTCCGCGGGCATCGTGGGTAACCTGGCGCTCGTGTGCATCGTGTCGCACAACTATTACCTGAAGAGCACGTGGAACTGCGCGCTGGCCAGCCTGGCGTTCTGGGACTTCATGGTGCTGTTCTTCTGCTTACCAGTGGTCATCTTCCACGAGCTGACCAAGAGACGACTGATGGGAGACCTGTCCTGCAGGATAGTGCCATACGTGGAGGTGTGTGACCAATCAAATCCGCAATCAGTCAATTAATTAGGCAACCAATCAAGCAGTCTGCTCATATACAGGCATCTACCCTGACAGCACACGTACATCACAGAGACGTCTATTTAACGTCGCATTAACATCTGCAAGACGTATTTTTTAGAGTGTTTGCTCATCTGCAAGACGTCTACAGGACGTTTCCTATCAGATGTCAAATAGACGTTTAGAAGATGTAAAACTGACGTCTATCAGATGTTTGTACACAGCAGATGCTTTCCAGATCTTTACCAGACGTCTCGCAGACGCACCTGTGCTATCTACCAGGCTTACAAAAATATGTTCTAAGAACGTTTTGCTAATGTTTCCGATACATTATTTAAAAAGAAGAAAAAAGACTTCAGAATCCCAGATAGCACGTGTACATCTGCAAGATGTCTGTTAAAGATCACTTTAACAGACATCTTGCATGTTGCTAACACTACAGTCCCTTTTCTTTATAATTGAATAAACTCCTTTTTTGATTGGCAGACTTTAGTTTGTTTCCTTTATGTTGCTTCCCTAGAGCCAGGGTTGTAACAGCTAACATTTTGAGAACGTTACTAAATAACGTCCCAGATAGCACAGGTACGTCTGCAAGAGGTCTGTTAAAGATCTCTTGAAGCATCTGCTGTGGACAAACATCTAACAGACGGCTTTCAGATGTCAGTTTTACATGCATTCTAAATCATAAACATCTTAAAGACATCTAATAGACGTCTATTTGACATCTAAAAGGAAACGTCCTATAGACGTATTGCAGATGAGCAAACACTCTAAAAAATACGTCTTGCAGATGTAATGCAGACGTCAAATAGACGTCTCCGAGATGTATGTGCTGTCGGGTTAAAAAAATCCATCTGTTACAAAAACCAGATTACCACGGTACGACGTCCAAAAAACATACTAATACCACAGTACTTGTTTGTAAGTGAACAGACACATCAATTTTCTTTTATTCACCCTTAAAACATAAAGCTGTAACTAACCGCCGTTTCTTGAGTTCATTTTCCAGCCTCCTCTTTACAGCACCAGCTCTACTGATTGTCATGTAAATGAGATCTCCGGGTAATTAGCGGCACTAATTGGGCTCATTAGCCTGTTGAATGAGTGTTTAGAGTGTGCTTCAAGGGCAGGATTGTCTGTGGAGGGTGTGTGCATGTCTGCTGACCCACTTATGTGCACTAAAACATTTTATTATATGGCAGTAAATTAACAGATTAGATGAGATGCAAATTAAATCAACCCTTATTTATATCACTGACTAGTGATGGCATAAGATGGTAAAATAGTGGTACTTTTATATATATATATATATATATATATATATATATATATATATATCATAG
>NW_015506557.1:223698-241992 GCF_001515645.1 Sinocyclocheilus grahami
TTGTTTTTATATATATATATATATATATATATATATATATATATATATACCATAGTATTGAATGATTGCATATTCATATACCATGGTTCTTAGATGGTTTTCCAATGTATTCCAAAGAATACCATGGTACTTCCATAGTATATGTTTTTAAAAATTGGGTTTTACCATGATATGTGTCCAAAAAACAGAGCATCACCATTGTATATGTTCAAAAAACATAATCATGGCATCCAAAATCATGGTATTACCATGTTTTTTGGACATGTACAATGGTCATACCACATTTTTTTGGACATCTACTCTGGTGATACCATGTTTTTGGACATGTACCATGGTAAAACCATGTCTTCTGGACATCTACCAGACGAAGACATGGTTTTACCAGAGTAGATGTCCAAAAACATGGTATCACCAGAGTAGATGTCCCAAAAAATGTGGTATGACCATTGTTAAATGCAGGTCATGTGATTTCATGTCAGTCTGTATGTTGCTGACGTGTGTTTGTTGACGTGTCTTTCAGGTGACGTCTCTCGGCGTGACCACGTTTACTCTGTGCGCGCTCAGCATCGACCGCTTCCACGCAGTGACCAGCGTTCAGCCGCGGCCGCAGCAGGTGGAGTCCTGTCAGTCCATCCTGGCCAAGCTGTCGGTGATCTGGGTGGGATCTCTGGTTCTGGCCACTCCGGAGCTGCTGATGTGGCGTCTGGAGCAGGAGGTGTCTCCGCGGACGGGTCTGCCGGTGGACTCGTGCAGTCAGCAGCCATCCGTGACGCTTCCGGAGACGCTGTACTCGCTGGTGCTGACGTACCATCAGGCCAGAATGTGGTGGACCTTCGGATGTTTCTTCTGCCTGCCGCTGTTGTTCACCGGCGCGTGTCAGCTGCTCACACGACACGTCACGGACGAGAACGCCAAGAGCAAAGCCGCGCGTCCGGCCTCCATGTCATCTTCATCATCCTCCGCGTCCTCGTCTCTGAAGAAGCAGCGGCGAGAGCGTCAGCTGACCCGTACGGTGGTGGCCCTGGCGTCCATTTACGCCATTTGCAGTTTGCCGGAAAACGTGTGGAACTTCGTTCTGGCTTACGCGGGTGTGGAGGTGGGCGTGGCCACAAAGGCGCTGCTCGCTCTGATTGGCCAGTTCCTGTTGTTCGTGCGGGCGGCAGCGACGCCCGTCCTGTTGCTCTGCATCTGTCGCTCTCTCGGCCAGGCGTTCATGGACTGCTGCTGCTGCTGTTGCGACGAGTGTCTGCCGGATCCTTCGTCGTCGTCCATGTCTTCGTCCACCAACGCCACGGCCATCTCCTCGTCCCTGTCCTCGCCCGTCTCCGTCCAGGAGGAGAAAGTGAAGATCGTGTCGGGAACGTCGCCCGCGGTGTTCTTCGATAATGTGAAGGATGGTCCGGCCGAGCTGATCATCGGAACGCCGTGTTGATCTCGGAACGTTGGAATCAGTGTCCGTAAAAACCGTGAATGAAATATCGCCCGTTGCTAACACTCTTAAAGGGACAGTTCACACAAAAATGATCATTCTGTTGCCATTTAAATGTTCCAAACCTATACGACTTTATTTTGTGTGCAGAACACAAAAAACGTGTTAATAAATTATCACAATATTTTATTAAATTAAAAATATTATAAAATAAAAATGCTATAAGCTATAGAATTATCATGCCGTCACTCACCGCTGGATAAGGAGAGTTATACGCAGAAACGCAATTATTTGGGTTTCTTTATCTACATTCAATCAGTTTTTTGTCTCACATTTAGCGATTTAAAATCCTCGTTTAGTTGCTGTATTTCAGTCTGTACGTCTATTTTCTTTATAGATCCATCACTTCTACCCTACAGAAATACAAAGAAATTGTGAACTTTATTGTATTTCATTGGAATTAATATCTAATATTTTGTTTATCCATAAACTTTGTACTGCTGGATGGACAGTTGCGGCAAACTTGAAAACATTGTGTTTTTATGCACTTAATTAATTTCAATCTTTAAATTGTCAGTGTTTAAAAATGAAAGTATGTTTTGGAAAAACAGAAATCGTCTTTTCAGATCAACCTTGATAAGTTTTGTAGAAGAAATGTTGTGTTTTATTGAGTCTGTCTCACATATCAAAGATCTCTGCTGGAATTAAACGACTTTACAAACTCTCAGCAGAGATAAACGACTCTGTGAACTATGGGAAAATACTGAAAAAACGTTGCAACTAACACGTTAGATAGTAATGATTATAATAGCAAAGTCAGCCTGATATAGCTGAACATATTGTTAGCATCGAATCTTTTGTATTTCTTTTTTGTACTTGGTTGCAGCCAATAAAAGAGTTTGAATATGTCACGTAAACTTTGCAAACTTATTGCTCCTCTGTTTTACTCACACAAACGCTTAAAGGATTTGTACTTATGTGACCGGTCTGTGTGAAAGAATCGCACACACAGTTGAACTGCTGTCTCTTGGCCGTTCTGAAGTGATTTTCCTCCTACAGTAGATTCTCAGGAGGAGCCGTGGGGGCCCATAAGGGCCGTATTGTTCCCGAGCCGCGGCCCCCGCGCTGAATATCAATAGCGGCCCCTGAGCGGTTGCTACGCGACTTTCACACACCAGCTTTCGGCATTCAGACTCCAAACAGCGGCGGATCAGAAACAGACACGACATTCTCTCGGATCGCCGGTTGTCGTGGAGACGGGACCCTCGCGTTGATGTGGGTAACACGGAGGGGCTCCGCGGGAAGAATGGGGTAACAAGTAATCTGGGGTGGATTAAACGCTCTGTGCTCTCATGAACCGAACAGAATGAGGTCAAGAGTGTGTTTTACACTTAAAAAAAAAAATTTAAGTTTCAAGCTGATTCTTGGGGCACAGTCTTTTGAAGTTTGCCATGTGGTAACAAACCTCAGAACGCAAAGGGTGATGGAATTTCCTTAAAACGTTGTGCTATTAAACCAGAGGATATTCAGGTAGCTACATATAAACATGAGTTTATGTAAATTTACAAAACATGATCAGAAATTTTATCCGAGCTGAAAAGAAAGAACAATTTCCACAACAGCGCCCCTTGTGGTGAAATTGTGCACAATGTCATAGACAATTTTTTTTTTAATGTTTTAAATTATTAAATGTTAAATTAATATTACATGTAAAATGATTTATAAATAATTTTGGGATATATTTGTAAAATATAAATCTAAAATAAAGTATTTCGTCTGCGCATCTGCTGTTGAATACTATTATTAACGAAAAACGCTGTTGCTATGGCGACCTCCTCAGGTGAACGTGACTTTAGCGCCAGATTAACTTTTTAGCGCCAAATGAAAATACACTGCTGACAAACGTGTAATCTACATAACTAATTATGTAAATTACAACTACAAACTAACTTAAACACTACCCATTATGGAAGCCCATTTCCGCCACTGAATAAAAATATTTTATCTCACAATTCTGACTTTTTTTCTCAGAATTTTGAGATATAAATGCGCAAGTTGCGAGTTATAAAGTCCAATTGTGAGGGGGAAAAAATCCAATTTATTTTTACTAGTTTACGTCTCACAATTCTGACTTAACTTGCAATTGCGTGTTAAAAAGTCAGAATCGCAATTCTGAGAAAAAAGTCACAATTTCGAGATAAAAGCTCGCAATCCAGATTTTTTTCCTCGCTATTATGATTTTATATCTCGCAATTCTGACTTTTTTTTCTCAAAATTGTGAGATATAAACTCACAATTGCGCGTTATAAAGTCCAATTTTGAGGGGGAGAAAGACTATGTTCTCAGAACTGTGAGTTTACATCTCACAATTCTGACTTAACTTGCAATTGCGTGTTATAAAGTTAGAATTGTGAGATATAAATTCGCAATTCTGAGAAAAAGTCACAATTTCGAGATAAAAGCTCGCAGTTCTGATTTTTTTTCCTCGCTATTATAAGTTTATCTCGCAATTCTGACTTTTTTCTCAAAATTGCGACATCGCCTCGCCATTGCGAGTTTGTATTGTGCAATACTGAGAAAAAAAGTCAGAATTGTGAGATAAAAAGTCGCAATTACCTTTTTAATTGTTTTATTCAGTGGCGGAAACGGACTTCCATAACCCATATGTCTTTAAATAACAATAAAAAAAAACATTATGAATCTTTTTCGAAATGAAGCCGTCCCCAGATGTTCACAAAAGGAGGTTTCGTCACATTTAACTCACTTCTGTGGACACTTTTGTTCCTAAACTATAAACCCACGCAGTGTCCCGAGGCTTATTTTGTCACAGGTGTGAATTCATGAATGATAATCAGCACCGTAAAAAATACTGATCGGACACATTGTGGTGTTACCACGGTACTGGGTGTTTGACACGTTCATATTAAAGTACCGCAGTATTCCAATAACGTATTTAACGACATGTTTAAACCAACACAGTACTGTAGTGTAAGTAAATAAGCTGTGTGAAAGTCTCCTCAGAGTCAGTGTGTGTTCCTTATATATTCATTCAAGAGTTGACGGCTCTGACACCATTTGTTTTGCTCCGCGTGAGATAGCCATGGAAACCCTCTCAGGCCGCTCCAGATCACCGCGGGGCTCGACATCCGTCCGCGGGAGCAGGAAGACCGCGGGCTCTGCTGGCATGAGCCGGATCAGACCCGCTGGACATCCGGCTCCGTGACAACACTGACCTCTGGCCTTCTCACATCCTACCGGCTGAATAACAGTCAGAGCAGAGGCCAAAACCAACAGCAGCGAGGGGTCTGACGGGATGAATGTGCGCAGACAGACCTCACATGAACCCCGTTAACTCGCTGAAACCAACAGAGCGCGGGAGCGTCTGTGTACGTTTGAATAAAAAGAGCGCGAAAGCCGCTGATGTGACGTCAGTGTTGCCAACTAATTTTCAGGGGAAGTTTCTAAAGGAAGGTTGATTTGTTGCTAAAAGTTGTGACGTCATTATGTAATCACGATGCAACATTGTCAAATCTCAAATATATTTTATATATATGTTCATTTAGATTTGTTCGTAACAATGCATAATATAATATTAAAATACAAAACTATTTTTAAATCCATTGAATTATCAAACAGTTTAAGTTTTATACTTTAAAGCGGTTTATTAGTAGTTAGCTAGTTTGCTGCACTCTAAGAAAAGTAAAAAATAATGCACAATCTACTGTGTTAATATGAAGGAATTATTTTTCCACAGGTTTTTGTACCTGCATTTTTAATTACGCATTGTATTTTGTGTTTTCGGGTTATAACGGATAATGTCCTGGAAAGTTACTAGCACCTTTTTCATTTTTCTGCATATTTTTCCTGCAGTGTACTAACTCATCAACAGTTGCAGGTACAAGCTACTAACAAAGTGTTGCATAAATGAAAAATAACAGTATTCAATTACTATTATTATTACTATTACATTAAACAATTGCAAATAGCAGCTAACTTAATTCCTGTAACGCGTGCAGTGTACTAACTCATCAACAGTTGCAGGTACAAGCTACTAACAAAGTGTTGCATAAATGAAAAATAACAGTATTCAATTACTATTATTATTACTATTACATTAAACGATTGCAAATAGCAGCTAACTTAATTCCTGTAACGCGTGTACAGCTAGGCATCTTTGGTTTCCTCTTTTTGTGTCATTTTAATGGTAAATTGTGCCATTTAGTCACTTATGAAAAGTTGTGAAAAGCTGCCAAATAAATAAAAAAAAAATAGCTAAATTTGTTGCTAGGTGCTTTTGGAAGAAAAAGTTGCTCAATTTAGCAACAAAATTGCTAAGTTGGCAACACTGTGTGACGTTAGTGTAGTGCGCGGTTTCTATGCGGTATATGAAATCAATTAATATAATCATTTATTTTGGGACAAATAATAATTTAACATGTATTACTGTTTAATAAGTATTTTTATTTTTCAGTCAAATCAGTAAACGTTTAGCTATCTTAAGAGAAAAAACTCTGCTGAAGAGTTTCATCTTATTAATAATTAATCAGAGAAATATTTGTATGTCTCTACTGACCTCTGCTGGAGAAGCTGAAGCTCACTGTTTACTGCACAGTACTGCATACTATGTTTTAAAGGTAGGTTGAGCACATTGCATTGTGGGATACCGCATACTTGCATATCATTAAGCGCTCAGCAAGTACTAAAGTTAAACATGGTGCACAGCACATACTACAAAAATATAGTATGGTAGCACACTATTCTGAATGCTACTTTTCACATCACATTCACATCAAAAGCACCAAATTAAACTCTTTGTTTTTTTACTTTCCTAATGAAGTTCCTTAAAAAAGCAACATTTTCTCCTTTCTTTTAAAATGAATCTCATGAAGTACATATTTGTCCAGAGTGTCACCGAATTAGACCTTAAATCAAAACCACATCTTCATTAAAGAGAGAAGACACCGTGGTTCTGAGAGGGAAATCATTTAATTTCATTTTTAAATCATCTGTAAATGACAAGAACGACATGTAGTTATCACCGCGAGCACGAGAGAATAGAAAGATCCCAAATGAACAACTCAACGGATCGAGTCTCGTACAGAAACACCTGTTATGTGACTGCTTTAAAAAGTTACTGTCTGATCCATATAAAGAGAGAGAGGAGGGGGGGGGGACATAATCAAGCTCGGTCCAATCACACGCCGATTATACAGTAACTACGGCAACCAGCTCCATCCCATAATGAGTCATGCAGGGGTGAAATCACATGATTCCCCAGCAAATAAAAGAGCGGCACGGCTACAAACAATTAAAATATCAAAAGAAACATTATGGCCACATGTAATTAGACATAAAAAAATAATTGAATCAACACACAAACAGAAGACGACACACTGCATACTTCATTAACGAAGTTGAGGATGACTTCATAAGTCGACTTTGACAAAGTAATTTACGAATCTAACAAAGTCACGTAACAGTTTGAATCCACTTAGCTATCCAAGTGAATTATGAAAACGACTTCATTAGTATAACTTCGTAAAAGATGTCAATAAAATCAACGAAGTTGACTTGGTTAGCTTGACTTTCGCAAATCAACTTCAACAAAGTCATTTACGAACTTGATGTTACGCAACTTGCGCGCAACTAGGTTGACTTCGAAAAAGACTTGGGTATAATCAATGAAGTCGACTTCATTAGGTTGACTTCGTAAATGACTGTTATGAAGTTGATTTTGACAATTTACGAACTTAAAGTATGAATGTAACTTCATAGTTTGACTTCGCAAATTACGGTCAAAATCAACTTTGTTACGTCGGCTTCATTATACTAATGCTGTCGCAAGTGGTACAGAACTAAAAGTTGGCTTCGTAACGACTGCTATTGTCAACAAAGCTGTTTGCAGCACTTTTTGATAACAGTCGAATTGTAGTAAAAATACCTTTTGTAACTATCAAACAACTTCGTAACATCAAAGTCGACTTTGTAACATGACTTCGTAACCAGTGCAGCAGTGTTGATTACCGCCATTTTGTCGCATTGCGTCGTTCACTCTTGTGTAGACGATGAACTCGTGACAATCAAACATTAGTGAAGATGAATATAAAGTGATTAGCAATTGCGAAAAATCAACAGAATAAACCTTCGGCATTTATAAAGTAAATATTACTCTAGTCTACATGACGGCATCCGTGCACAAACACCATCGCTCACACACACACACACACACACACACACACACACACACACAATCTGTTTGTTCAGATTGCTGTGATATGAGTGGGGTCTTCTTTGTTATTATTATCGTTATTATTATCATAGGATGCTAATCACAATAAGACAAACACCGTAATGCTCAGGAGGGAGATCTCATTTGGTTTAAGTTGCTATTTACATAATCCAGTCGAAAAAAACACTGTGAAAAAACATGAGTAAAAACATGCCAAAAACAACCAAAATATGTCAATTTACATATGTATAATCTACTGACGCGTTTATAAGCCGTTATGATTTAAGCCAAAAACGTCCACACGTGCGACAAAAACGAAACAGGCTGTAAACGAAATAATCAAAGCGAGAAAAATCACAAGATCTTCGTCTCTCCCCGATAGGAACAGCGTTCGGAAACAACACTGGACCTCAGCAGGAGATTCGCGCAACTCCGCCGTTTTTATTAGCGCAACGATCTGCGGATCCGACAGAGACAGATCAACATTTGTCGCCTGAGACTGTATCGCGTCCCGTCGAGAATCAAATAAAACACTGATGTTGCTCTGCACGCGCTCGCAGACTGACGTTCCGAAAAACAAACAAACAAACAATGTGGTTGCCATGACAACCCCCCCACGTCAACGATACAACGCTGTAGTCACAGCAACTCGAAAGAAACGTATAAAACCTTAATTTGGACATGTTAAACTCTTCAGAATGTGCTTTCAGATTAAAAGATTTCGTAATGCTACAATATTAACGCAAACCATGTGACCTTGATGCCTACGGGATGATGTCAACGCCAGCACCCGGTCACGCTAACAGGCTAATGATAGTAAGATTTAACATCTTGCTAAACGCAAAGCAACAGTGTAAATCAACGGAATCTCCCAGGGAACGATCAAAGAGCATGTGGAATGTTCGCACAATCTTGGAAAAACGTTAAAACAAGATGGCGGCGCGAACGCCCCGAAGCATGTGACCAGAGAGCGCTAGTTCTGACAGATGCTGTGGGCATCGTGTCAAGGTCTGATCCCATCTCCTAATCTGTTTGTTCAGATTGCTGTGATATGAGTGGGGTCTTCTTTGTTATTATTATCGTTATTATTATCATAGGATGCTAATCACAATAAGACAAACACCGTAATGCTCAGGAGGGAGATCTCATTTGGTTTAAGTTGCTATTTACATAATCCAGTCGAAAAAAACACTGTGAAAAAACATGAGTAAAAACATGCCAAAAACAACCAAAATATGTCAATTTACATATGTATAATCTACTGACGCGTTTATAAGCCGTTATGATTTAAGCCAAAAACGTCCACACGTGCGACAAAAACGAAACAGGCTGTAAACGAAATAATCAAAGCGAGAAAAATCACAAGATCTTCGTCTCTCCCCGATAGGAACAGCGTTCGGAAACAACACTGGACCTCAGCAGGAGATTCGCGCAACTCCGCCGTTTTTATTAGCGCAACGATCTGCGGATCCGACAGAGACAGATCAACATTTGTCGCCTGAGACTGTATCGCGTCCCGTCGAGAATCAAATAAAACACTGATGTTGCTCTGCACGCGCTCGCAGACTGACGTTCCGAAAAACAAACAAACAAACAATGTGGTTGCCATGACAACCCCCCCACGTCAACGATACAACGCTGTAGTCACAGCAACTCGAAAGAAACGTATAAAACCTTAATTTGGACATGTTAAACTCTTCAGAATGTGCTTTCAGATTAAAAGATTTCGTAATGCTACAATATTAACGCAAACCATGTGACCTTGATGCCTACGGGATGATGTCAACGCCAGCACCCGGTCACGCTAACAGGCTAATGATAGTAAGATTTAACATCTTGCTAAACGCAAAGCAACAGTGTAAATCAACGGAATCTCCCAGGGAACGATCAAAGAGCATGTGGAATGTTCGCACAATCTTGGAAAAACGTTAAAACAAGATGGCGGCGCGAACGCCCCGAAGCATGTGACCAGAGAGCGCTAGTTCTGACAGATGCTGTGGGCATCGTGTCAAGGTCTGATCCCATCTCCTAGCAAACACGCAGAACGATGCGCGCGAGCGAAACGTGTCATGTGACTTCATGACAAACCGTATAAAAGCACATTCACGTAAAAGTAAAAATCAACGTTCAAACGATGTAAATGATGTGGATTAGTTTATAAGCACAGAGAGAGGGGCGGATGCCTGTTTGTTTAGAACGAAATCAAGAGCGCCTAAAATACAGTTGATCACATGATGCGGTTCCTCCAATCAGACGCTGGCTCCGCCTCCTCAGCTCCGCCGGGTCCGCGAGTGCTGGATCAGCCACTGTAGTGTGATGTCTGGAACACATGACCATGAGCTCATTAACATATGCATTTATTCAATATCCAGCAACCCGACCTCCCCACAACACACAGAAGTCAGCCAATCACAGAGCTCACAGACATTTTAAGAGACGTCTTAAAGGTACAGTAACACAGATGGCAGATTTGCAATTAATAGAACGGAAACTCATTTTGATATAATCTAGTGAATCATTCTCGCGTGTCTGTGAACCATTTATTGAGAAGAACCGTCTCGAAAGAATGATTCACTCACAAAACAGACATCGCCGTGACTTCTGTGAAGATTTTATTAAATGCTAGGGCGGTAATTAAATATTTTTAACAGTGGAGTATCATTGAGAAGTTGAAGTCATTGAAGTCTTACCGATGTTGTCCTTCTCCTTACAGGAGATGGAGTAACAGCAGATCTCTCGGTCCTGGATGGCCGACAGGTTCCTGTAGATCACATTTAACAAGCGTTTCCAGTCATCGGATCGGAACCAGACTGCATTAAAACTTCAAAGACTCAGATGCTTTGGATTTAGTTATGAACTGTTACAGACGAACTCACATTCTCTCGATGAGCTCCTTCTCATCCAGATTTTGATATAATCTAGTGAATCATTCTCGCGTGTCTGTGAACCATTTATTGAGAAGAACCGTCTCGAAAGAACGATTCACTCACAAAACAGACATCGCCGTGACTTCTGTGAAGATTTTATTAAATGCTAGGGTGGTAATTAAATATTTTTAACAGTGGAGTATCATTGAGAAAAAAAAATCTATCAAGTATCATTGAAGTCTTACCGATGTTGTCCTTCTCCTTACAGGAGATGGAGTAACAGCAGATCTCTCGGTCCTGGATGGCCGACAGGTTCCTGTAGATCACATTTAACAAGCGTTTCCAGTCATCGGATCGGAACCAGACTGCATTAAAACTTCAAAGACTCAGATGCTTTGGATTTAGTTATGAACTGTTACAGACGAACTCACATTCTCTCGATGAGCTCCTTCTCATCCAGAGCTCCGGGAAGATCTCGCTTATTGCCCAAAACCAGAACCTGAGGAAAGACGGACACTTTTATGATCCAATATCCACATAGAGACAAAAAAACATGCTCTAAACACATGAACGAAGCAGAAATGATCACGGCAGACTCACTGGGATTCCCTGCAGCTGCGGTTTGTCTAATAAGTTGTGCAGTTCGTTCTTCGACGCCTCGATCTTCTCTGGATCCGCCGCATCAACCATGTACCTGAACGACACACGCGATCTGTTAGGAACGCAGGACATCATAACGGCATTTAGGTAACGTACCTGAGATTACGAGTATACTCACACGATAGTGCTGACGCCGCGACAGTATCGCTCCCACATGCTCCTGAAGCGCGGCTGACCGCCGATGTCCCACAGCTACAACACACACACACACACACACACACACACACACACTATCACTCATTTACTACAGTACAGTGTAAGACACGCGGAAATCATTAGAAGTAAAAGCCATAAAATATTTGAAACTATATATTATAGTCTTTTTATTACACAATTATATTAAGTAAATAATGCATTATTTTATTTTACTATATTTGACTATCTAATTACAAATTAAAACAATGCTGAGATTTTCTAGCATTAACTACTAAAATATAATTTTCAATATATTGAAATAAATATTTTTTAATTTAATGCATTTTATGTTTTAAATTTTAACGGGTGCAGAAAAAGTATTTTATTTTACTCGTTATTTTATATGAAATTTGCGACTTTTGTAACAAAACATGTAAACGTCTGATTGTGATTTCACTATTTTCTAGCAATAGCTACTGAACAAACATGAAAATAAATAAACA
The DNA here is from genome assembly GCF_001515645.1 of Sinocyclocheilus grahami. Classification (NCBI taxonomy): domain Eukaryota; kingdom Metazoa; phylum Chordata; class Actinopteri; order Cypriniformes; family Cyprinidae; genus Sinocyclocheilus; species Sinocyclocheilus grahami. The sequence goes on from NW_015506557.1 coordinate 235,522, forward strand.
TATAATTTTTAAAGACAACTTATATTTTTAAATGCATAAAAAATATCACGTTTTTAATTCTATGCAATTTATGATTGAATTTTAATGGGTAAGACAGTTGCAGATAAAGCTATATTTTAACGAACTATTTATTTTATATTAATTCTTTTAAATTTGCAATTTGAAACGTCTCGTTACAACGTTAAACTGATGCGATTTTGCTATTTTCTAGCAACGACTACTAAACAAATATGAAAGTGAAATACAAAAAAATGTTGATTTATTTATTTAAAGATGACTTTTGTAATATTTTTTAATAAATGCATAAGAGGCTTCCCGATTCAGCTGACCTGAAGCTCTCACTCAGGAGGAGCTGGCTAATTTAAGTTCAAATGTTTATAGTTATTCATAAACTTATGCTTCACATAAACTAAAAGAACATTTAGTTTTGATTGATTATTTGAACGGCTGAGCTTGATAAATACGGTCTACACTAAAATGTGTCAAAATTAAGTTAATATTTTTTATCAACATTTAAAATGCTTGTTTGGTTCTGCAGTGTGATTGGAGTAATCTCAACAGAGACGCTCTGAATCACACAGAGATCTCCTGACCTTGATGGTGACGTTTCCCTTGGTGATCTTGCGCATGTTGAAGCCGACCGTAGGGATCATGTCCTCGCTGAACTGACCCGACTGCAGGACGACAGACAAACACAGAGAGTTTTACACATTAACCCCCTGATGTGACTGAAATCTGCTTCATCACAGACCAAACCTCCCTGCAGCTCCACAGCAGGCTGCTAATGTGATTTACTGCCACTAAACGCCTGGATTCATGCACCGACGACCTTCCTGAGCGAGTGTGTGTCGGCTGTTGAATACTCAAACACTGTTCAGGCAGACCACATGATTGGATGGACAGAATGCCAGATGCTGATTGGCTGAGAAACGGGGGGGTTTTGATTGACAGCTGTCAAGTAGTTCAGATGCTGGACAGGATCTCCCCAACTGAACCTGATACACTGTGTCTGATCCGATGATACTGTATTTGATACACCGTGTCTGATAATACAATGTGTCAGCTAAAGGAATGAACGTAATAATGCTGTCTTTGATACTTTGTGACTGATAGTAGCGCTGCACGATAAATCGAAATGGAATCGAGATCACGATTCGACAGAAGCTGTGATTGTCACGCGTATCTTTCAGTGAAGCACGGTTCTGTGATCAGTAGTAAATCTCCATCCGAAGGCCAGAGAAACTCCAAATACGCCTCGCAGAAGAAACCCAGAAAATGCCTATCGCTGCAGCTGAATAAACAGAAGATTCAACTGCTTTCATTGATTCAACGTGACTAATAAACACATGAGTTCGTCTTATAATTTTCATTAAAATAAAGTATATTTATGATGCAATGCCTTTATCACTGCTTAAATACTATGAAATATGTTGCGTGTCTTATTCTGTGTAAGAAGCCACATCATCTCACAGAAGGATTTATTTCAAACACTCGACTGACGTTATGAAGTGAGTTTGGAGTAAAAATTTTATTAAATGTGGTATTTTCACATGCTTTCAGATGGAGCAGCATTTACTACACAGAGCCATAGTTCACTGAGAAGCTATGCAAACAGCTGTCATTATCGCCAACGATTTCATAATCGTGCAATAAAATCGTCTGCGATTTTTTTTGCGTAACTTGTCAGTGAACTACGGCTATGTGTAGTAAATGCTGCTCCATCTGAAAGCACGAGATGATGATTTACTGCTAATTACAGAACCGGCTTTACTAACAAAATGCGCATGACAATCGATTAATCGTGCAGCCCTATCTGATAGTGCTATATCTGATCTGATACATTATATCTAACAATGTTGTATCTGTGATGGTACTGTATGTGACACATTGTGTCGGCTAAATGAACAAATGTAATAATTCAGTTTACGACAGCTTGTGTCTGATTTGTGATGGATCTGATGATACTGTATCTGAATCATTGTATCTAATTAGATATACGATACATAGTATCTGATTTGATCTGATGATGTTGTGTGACACATTATATCTAATAATGTTGAATCTGATCTAATGATGCAGAATCTGACACATTATGATGCTCTATCTTCTATATTGTGTCTGCTTTATTGTTTTTAATCTAACAGTGCATTATGCGACACAATGTGTCTGATATTCTGTATGCGATACACTGTATCGAATGATGTTGTATCATATGTATTTTATCTGCCCTAATGATGCTGAATCGGACACATTGTGTCTGATGCGATGCTTCTTCTCTAGAGTGTCCGATCTATTCTATCTGATCTAATGATGCACACAATGTATCTGATGATGCTGAAGCTGTATCTTCTGTTTTGAGTCTGATGCTGTATCTGATCCAGTTCTAAACTCTGATACATCGAGTCCGATCTGAGTACTCTGTATGATACACAGTATCTAGCCATGCTGAATCTGACACACTGTATATAATGATACATTGTATCTGATACATTATATCAAAGAATGTTGTATCTGATCTAAAGATGCTGAATCTGACACACCGCGTCTGATGTCGTTTTATCTTCTATACTGTGTCTGATATGATGATTCTCTATGTGACACATTATATCTAATAAATCTTGTATCTGATCTAATGGTGCACACAATGTATCTGCTCATACTGTATCTGATACATTGCATCTAAGGATGCTGAATCGGACACATTGTATCTGATCTGCTACACTGATGGTTCGGGTCTGACACACATCGTGTCCGATCTCTCTGTAACCAGTCACGCGACCCGTTACTCGAGCGAGGCCTGTAGCACAGCGAGAGGCAGGAGAGGCTTGATTACCGCGATCACGTTGACGAAGGTGGTTTTCCCCGAGTACTGCAGGCCGACCAGCGTCAGCTCCATCTCCTCCTTCCAGAAGAGCGCCTTGAACCAGTCCAGCAGCTTGTTGAATAGCGCGATCATGGTGCGGGCTCGAGCTCGGTCCGGTTCTGCTGCTGCTGCTCGCGGCTCGTTCTTCCTCATTGGGTGGGGTTTCACATCCAGCTGATCCTAACAATGCGGGACACGGGCATGCGCGCTAGTGATGGGTCGTTCTTGAACGATTCGTTCATTTTGAACGAATCTTTAATGTGACTCGGGAAGGACGAGTCATCTCGGGGATAGCGCGATCATGGTGCGGGCTCGAGCTCGGTCCGGTTCTGCTGCTGCTGCTCGCGGCTCGTTCTTCCTCATTGGGTGGGGTTTCACATCCAGCTGATCCTAACAATGCGGGACACGGGCATGCGCGCTAGTGATGGGTCGTTCTTGAACGATTCGTTCATTTTGAACGAATCTTTAATGTGACTCGGGAAGAACGAGTCATCTCGGGGAGTGATTCGTTTAGTCGCGCATGCGCAGCATCCTATAGGTTCTGTCCTGGAATTAATCAAGTAGTTCACCAGGGCTGCGTTCAGCCCCGACAAAACGGTGCAAAACGTGTTTTAAACGGAAACGGTGGTGCGTTCAACACTGTTCTGATGACGCAAGAGTTTGTGCTCTTTCTGAAGAAATTTCGGAGCCTGATGAAATCGGTATAAATACGTGTTTAATACTGCAAAATACGCTCGATGTTACAGTCACTGCAGAATAAAAGAGCACATCCCAATCGAGTGGAAACTGTGGTTCCTAATTATTGTGATCCAACATTTGCCTCGCATTTCAGGATGAAAAGACAAACACTTCAGGTGAAGGATAATCCACTTCTTACCTCCGAGACTGTGTTAGGATCTATATGACCTTATTATTTTTACTGTGAGTATTCGGCTTATCATTACTGATGATCACTGTTGTTGTGCTATGATATAATCAGAGTGGTATAGAAATGTTTATGAAAGTGTCACTCCATAATACAACAGCAAAATATGTAAAGTATTGTTATGTTACATTAATCAGTATTTAGTACACAATAGAAGACATTGCAATCACTAAATGATATTTAGACAGACTTAAAGAAGTTCCAGATCTATACTTGTGCTCTTATTATTTCATTGCCTTTAATGTAAATAAACATGTGCAAACAATATACTTGCTCTTGTGAATTTATTTGGATGTTAATTACATTGTGCAGCTGTGCGTGGTTTATACACATGTCGCTGCTGATTGGCTGACATGTGACACACCCACCAAACAAGAGAAAACGCATCTTTCCAGGAAACATGTCGTTCAACCCGGAAACCGTAGCAAAACGTTGCGCACCGGTTTGAGCTTGAACGTACCCCATGTTTCGAGTCTTCGGGTTTGAGTCGTTCCTTCATCACGTGACAGCCCCATAAGCTTAACCAATGCAGTCTGAGCCGTGAGCTAATCATAGACTGAAGACCCAGGTAAACAATTAATTAATCTTTTCTGTTTCTTATAGCATTATAGTTTTGTATTGCTCGTAGTGTGATCAACGTTTAGCGTAAGTAGTAGACGTGTTAGGGAAGTAACACGTAACATTTTAATCATATTTTGCTACAATGAACGAAATGACTCGGGAAAAAGATTCGTTCATTTTGCTGAGTCGGTAAAATGATCCGAACTGCCCAGTGTTCTGTGACGTCATCGCACAGGTGACGTCATAGGGTTTTCTCCTATTAGCTCATACAATACAAATATTGCATTTTGTATGTGAAGCTTTACAAGCTGTGATGTTTGTTGTTTTTCCTGTCTTTTATGTATCTGTTTATTGTTTGATGCATATAAAAGTCATATAATGCAAAGTCTGAAAATCTATAAATGCAATCTATAAATAATACCGAATGTCTTTTTTTTTTATAGCATGTTTTATAATAATTCCAATATTTATTTTTAAATAAATGTAAGGTACTTATTTTTTATTCATGAAAATCTCTCCAAAAATAATCTTAGTTCTGCATTACAAGTGTAATTTAAATATATTCAGTAATTCAGTTGTTTTGTTTTGTAATTGTATTTTTACTGAAATTGACAAAATAGCGTTTTGTGAAAATAATAGAAATATAAATAATATAATGCATATATTATATAAAACTATAGTATAATATATTACTATAAAATATAGAAATAATAACTATTTGTCTACTTAATCATCATTAAGTCACCCAACATATATGAAGGGATTTAAGTACAAATAAAATATATGATATGTATCGTAGCCAAAATAAAAGATTTCTGTACAGTCTGATAAAAGCTGCTCTTCTGATTCAGAGCTAATATTTAATTAGGTCAAGGTTTATGAAGTTTAAAATTCTATTTGTTCATTTTAAACGGCACTTTCGCTTGTTTTCATCCACAAACTACCAACTACATATTTGAGCGAATAAACTATAAAACCACCCTAAGTATTTATTTAATCAACCATCTAATTAAAACGAATGAACATTTCGCTGATAAATTACTGTTACAGCGCTGAGCGTGTCGAATCGGCGCTAGTGAACGCACAGATGAGTGACGCACGCGGCTCCGGGACGCAGCGCTAGCGTGAAGCCGTGAGAGAAATAACGCACAAAACCGCTGAAATCACCGTCGAATCAGCGACAACGCGCCGGTAAGACGCTCGCTCGCTCGTGTGTGTGTGGGGAGCTGTAGATGAAGGTGTTTGCTCGGTGTGTTACAGAGCCTCAGTCATGAAGACGAGCAGCTTCTCGCGGGATTTAGGCTAGCGAGACAGAAGAGCACACACACACTGATCATGGGCTCGTCTCTCAGTGAGCCCTGCATCTATGACAAGCTGTCGGAGAGCATCGACATCCTGCGACAGTCCGGTTACCGGTACGGGATGAGCGAGAGAGAGATCGAGAAGTTCATCAAGCAGGTGCTGGAGACCAACGAGCCCCGCAGAGACCCGCCGCAGTTCCCCATCCTGAGAGCCACTGTCAAGGTGCAACACACACACTCACTCACTCACTCACTCACACACACACACACTCATATAACACACATACACACAACCTCATGCACTCACACTCACTCTCACACTTACTCTCACACTCACTCTCACACACACATATAACACATACACACAACCTCATGCACGCACACACACACACACTCACTCACTTGTGCACACATATAACACACACTCATACTCATACTCACTCTCACACTCACTCTCACATACACACAACCTCATGCACGCACACACACACTCACTCACTCGTGCACACATATAACACACTCACACTCATACTCATACACACACTCACACTCACACACACTCATACTCTCACTCACTCACTCACTCACACACACACACATACACTCACACACACACATATAACACACATACACAACCTCATGCACTCACACTCATACTCACTCTCACACTCACTCACTCACTCACACACACATATAACACACATACACAACCTCATGCACTCACTCTCACACTCACTCACTCACTCACTCACACACACACTCACTCACACACTCACTCACTCACTCACACTCTCACTCACTCACTCACACACACACACACA
>NW_015506557.1:243509-244149 GCF_001515645.1 Sinocyclocheilus grahami
CACTCACACTCACTCTCACACACACACTCTCACACACTCTCACACACACACACTCATTCTCTCACTCACACACACACACACACTCACACTCACACACTCTCACTCTCACCACACTCTCACTCTCACTCTCACTCACTCTCACACTCACTCACTCATACTCTCTCACTCACTCTCACACTCACTCACACTCACTCACACTCACTCTCACACTCACTCTCACACTCACATTCACACTCACACTCACTCACTCACACTCTCTCACTCACATTCACACTCACATTCACACTCACACTCACTCACTCACTCACACTCACTCTCACACTCACTCACACTCACACTCTCTCACTCACATTCACACTCACACTCACATTCACACTCACTCTCACTCACTCACACTCATACTCTCTCACTCACATTCACACTCACACTCACTCTCACACTCACTCTCACATTCACACTCACTCACTCTCACTCACTCACACTCACACTCATACTCTCTCACTCACTCTCACATTCACTCTCACTCACTCACTCACACACACACTCACTCACTCACTCTCACATTCACACTCACACTCACTCACACTCACTCACTCACACTCACTCTCTCACTCACACTCTCACTCACTCACTCACTCAC
>NW_015506557.1:246005-251779 GCF_001515645.1 Sinocyclocheilus grahami
CACTCACTCACTCACACTCATACACACCCCCCCCACTCACCCCCCCCCCCCCCACCCCACTCACTCTCACACTCACACTCACTCTCACTCACTCACTCACTCACTCACACTCACTCTCACTCACTCACACTCATACTCTCTCACTCACACTCTCACTCACTCACTCACACTCACTCTCTCACTCACACTCTCACTCACTCACTCACTCACACTCATACACACTCACTCTCACACTCACACTCACTCTCACTCACTCACTCACTCACTCACACTCACTCTCACACTCACTCACACTCACACTCTCTCACTCACATTCACACTCACACTCACATTCACACTCACTCTCACTCACTCACACTCATACTCTCTCACTCACATTCACACTCACACTCACTCTCACACTCACTCTCACATTCACACTCACTCACTCTCACTCACTCACACTCACACTCATACTCTCTCACTCACTCTCACATTCACTCTCACTCACTCACTCACACACACACTCACTCACTCACTCTCACATTCATCACATTCACACTCACACTCACTCACTCACACTCACACTCTCTCACTCACATTCACACTCACACTCACACTCACATTCACACTCACTCTCACTCACTCACACTCATACTCTCTCACTCACACTCTCACTCACATTCACACTCACATTCACACTCACACTCATACTCTCTCACTCACACTCACTCTCACACTCACTCTCACATTCACACTCACTCTCACTCACTCACTCACTCACTCACACTCACTCTCACTCACTCACACTCATACTCTCTCATACACACACTCTCTCTCACACTCACTCTCTCACTCACACTCACTCTCACACTCACTCTCACATTCACACTCACTCTCACTCACTCACTCACTCACTCACACTCACTCTCACTCACTCACACTCATACTCTCTCATACACACACTCTCTCTCACACTCACTCTCTCACTCACACTCACTCTCACACTCACTCTCACATTCACACTCACTCTCACTCACTCACACTCATACTCTCTCACTCACTCACTCACACTCATACACACTCACTCTCACACTCTCACTCTCACTCACTCACACTCATACTCTCTCATACACACACTCTCTCTCACACTCACTCTCTCACTCACACTCACTCTCACACTCACTCTCACACTCACTCTCTCACTCACACTCACTCTCACTCACTCACTCACTCACACTCACTCTCACTCACTCACTCACTCACACTCACTCTCACTCACTCACTCACTCACACTCACTCTCACTCACTCACTCACTCACACTCACTCTCACTCACTCACTCACTCACACTCACTCTCACTCACTCACTCACTCACACTCACTCTCACTCACTCACTCACTCACACTCACTCTCACTCACTCACTCACTCACACTCACTCTCACTCACTCACTCACTCACACTCACTCTCACTCACTCACTCACTCACACTCACTCTCACTCACTCACACTCATACTCTCTCACTCACTCACTCACACTCATACTCTCTCACTCACACTCACTCACACTCACTCACTCACTCACATTCACACTCACACTCACTCACACTCACACTCATACTCTCTCTCTCACATATGTAGCATGTTAAAAATCTATCATCATCATTGTATCATTTTATATGAACATTTTTAATAGATTGTCATTATTTTTATATTTACATTTTTTTAAATTAATTCTATATTTAAATAAATTAGTATAATATATAAAAATGTTTATATATATATTAATTTTAAATTTATTATAATAATAAATAAATTAATATATTTAAACACATAATAATTATATGTATATAGTGTAGTATGTGGCTGTGCAGCGTGTGTCACAGGTGTGTCTCTGTGTGTGTGTGTGTGTGTCTCTGTGTCTGTCTGTCACTGTGTGAGTCTGTGTCTGTGTGTCTGTCTGTCTGTGTGTGTCTGTGTCTGTCTGTGTGAGTGTGTGTGTGTCTCTGTGTGTGTGTGTGTGTGTCTCTGTGTCTGTGTGTGTGTCTGTCTGTCTGTGTGAGTCTGTGTGTAGTATAATATATAAAAATGTTTATATATATATTAATTTTAAATTTATTATAATAATAAATAAATTAATATATTTAAACACATAATAATTATATGTATATAGTGTAGTATGTGGCTGTGCAGCGTGTGTCACAGGTGTGTCTCTGTGTGTGTGTGTGTGTGTGTGTCTCTGTGTGTGTGTGTGTGTGTGTGTCTCTGTGTGTGTCTGTCACTGTGTGAGTCTGTGTCTGTGTCTCTGTGTGTGTCTGTCTCTGTCTGTGTGAGTGTGTGTGTGTCTCTGTGTGAGTGTGTGTGTGTCTCTGTCTGTGTGTGTGTGTGTCTCTGTCTGTGCACTCATACACACTCACTCTCACACTCTCACTCTCACTCACTCACTCACACTCATACTCTCTCACTCACACTCACTCTCACTCACTCACACTCACACTCACTCACACTCACACTCATACTCTCTCACTCACACTCTCACTCACTCACTCACACTCACACTCTCACTCACTCACTCACTCACTCACTCACTCACTCACACTCATACACACTCACTCACTCACTCACTCACACTCATACTCTCTCACTCACTCACTCACACTCATACTCACTCACTCTCACACTCATACTCACTCACTCTCACTCACTCACTCACACTCATTCTCACTCACTCTCTCACACTCATACACACTCACTCTCACACTCTCACTCTCACTCACTCACTCACACTCATACTCTCTCACTCACGAACATGTCTCTGTCTGTGTGAGTGTGTGTGTGTCTCTGTGTGAGTGTGTGTGTGTCTCTGTCTGTGTGTGTGTGTGTCTCTGTCTGTGTGTGTGTGTGTCTCTGTCTGTGTGTGTGTGTGTCTCTTTGTCTGTCTGTGTGTGTGTGTGTGTGTGTGTCTGTGTCTCTTTGTCTGTCTGTGTGTGTGTGTCTGTCTCTGTGTCTGTGTGTGTGTCTGTCTGTCTGTGTGAGTCTGTGTGTGTGTGTGTGTGTGTGTGTGTCTGTGTGTGTGTGTGTGTGTGTGTGTGTGTGTGTGTGTGTGTGTGTGTGTGTGTGTGTATACACACACTCACTCACACTCACACTCACTCTCACTCTCACTCTCACACACACACTCACGCTTACACACTCATACACACACTCACACAAAGAAACACTCACACAACACAAACAAACACACACACTCGCACACACTCACAACACACACTCACACGCACACACTCACAACACACACACTCAAACACATACACACACACAAACAAAAAAAACTCAAATAAAAATGAATTATTAAAAAGTATTTTAGTGTGTGACAGATGTGTGTGAGTGTGTGACAGATGTGTGTGTGTGTGTGTGGTGTGAGTGTGTGACAGGTGTGTGGTGTGAGTGTGTGACAGGTGTGTGTGTGTGTGTGACAGGTGTGTGTGTGTGACAGGTGTGTGTGTGTGGTGTGAGTGTGTGACGGGTGTGTGTGTGTGTGTGGTGTGACAAGATATGTGTGGGTGTGTGTGTGTTGTGAGTGTGACAGATATGTGTGTGTGTGTGTGTGTGTTGTGAGTGTGTGACAGATATGTGTGAGTGTGTGTGTGTTGTGAGTGTGACAGATATGTGTGTGTGTGTGAGGGTGGGACAGATATGTGTGAGTGTGTGACAGATATGTGTGAGTGTGTGACAGATGTGTGTGACAGATGTGTGTTGTGAGTGTGACAGATGTGTGTGTGTGTTGTGAGTGTGTGACAGATGTGTGTGTGTGGTGTGAGTGTGTGACAAGTGTGTGTGTGTGTGGTGTGAGTGTGTAACAGGTGTGTGTGTGTGGTGTGACAAGATATGTGTGGGTGTGTGTGTGTTGTGAGTGTGAGAGATATGTGTGTGTGTGTGTGTGTTGTGAGTGTGTGACAGATATGTGTGTGTGTGACAGATATGTGTGTGTGTGACAGATATGTGTGAGTGTGTGACAGATATGTGTGAGTGTGTGACAGATATGTGTGAGTGTGTGACAGATATGTGTGAGTGTGTGACAGATATGTGTGAGTGTGTGACATATGTGTGAGTGTGTGACAGATGTGTGTGGCATGTGTGTGACAGATGTGTGTGACAGATGTGTGTTGTGAGTGTGTGTGACAGATGTGTGTGTGTGGGTGTGTTGTGAGTGTGTGACAGATGTGTGTGTGACAGATGTGTGTTGTGAGTGTGTGTGACAGATGTGTGTGTGTGGGTGTGTTGTGAGTGTGTGACAGATGTGTGTGTGACAGATGTGTGTTGTGAGTGTGTGTGACAGATGTGTGTGTGTGGGTGTGTTGTGAGTGTGTGACAGATGTGTGTGTGACAGATGTGTGTTGTGAGTGTGTGTGACAGATGTGTGTGTGTGGGTGTGTTGTGAGTGTGTGACAGATGTGTGTTGTGAGTGTGTGACAGATGTGTGTGTGACAGATGTGTGTTGTGAGTGTGTGTTGTGAGTGTGTGTGACAGATGTGTGTTGTGAGTGTGTGTGACAGATGTGTGTGTGTGAGTGTGTTGTGAGTGTGTGACAGATGTGTGTGTGTGGTGAGTGTGTGACAGATGTGTGTGTGTGGTGTGTGTGTGACAGATGTGTGTTGTGAGTGTGTGTGACAGATGTGTGTGTGTGACAGATGTGTGTGTTGTGAGTGTGTGACAGATGTGTGTGTGTGTTGTGAGTGTGTGACAGGTGTGTGTGAGAGATGTGTGTGACCGATGTGAGTGTGTGTGACAGCTGTGTATGTGTGTGTTGTGAGTGTGTGTTTGTGTCTGTTGTGAGTGTGTGACAGGTGTGTGTGTGTGTGAGATGTGTGTGACTGGTGTGTGTGAGATGTGTGTGACCGGTGTGTGTGTGTGTTGTGAGTGTGTGTGACAGATGTGTATGTGTGTGCAGCTGGTGCTGGCGGTGGGTGTTCTGCTGATGGTGGTGCTGGTGTTCACGTATCCTCACAGTGTGCCGCTGCTGGACTCCTCGAGCGCGGCGGGACACAACAGCTCTTCTCCTCTCAGTCACGCGCGGCTGCTAGCGCTGCCCATCACCCAGAAATACAAGCTGCACGGTGAGACACCATCAGACGCTCCATGCTCTGCACTCACTTTCAGCGCATGTCCATCTCAACACGTGTGTGTGTGTGTGTGCAGGTTTTCACGAGTGGTGGGTGTCTGGCGCGCTGCAGATGCCGCAGGGGAACTGCTCGGCCTGCGCAGACGTGACAGCGGTGATAGAGCTGAGAGCGTCTGCGGGGATCGAAAAACACACACAGCCACTGCTGCTCAAGGTACAGACACGCACACATACTCACACACAGTGTGTCATGATGGAGGTTAACGTGTGTGTGTGTGTGTTTCAGGGCGGAGAGTCTCTGTCTCGCCGTATCTCTCATCTGGAGCAGTTATCACAGCCAGACACACTCACAGCAACACCTGCCAACTTCACCCTGCTCTGGTAACCAGCAGCATTCAGGTTATTATATGATCATTAGCATCTGTATGTTGTGTGTGTTTGATGCTCGTGTGTGTGTCAGGAGTTTCTCGTCCAGTCCCAGAGAGACGGTTCTCCGCTGGTTATTTCCTGATGCTGAGCTCTGCCCTCTGCTAGAGAACACAGGAACAACACTGCAGCGCTGCCAGCTGACCGACAGCACCAGCACACAACACACGGTCAGAACACACACAGAATCGCCCTCTCTCTCACACACACTCACTCTCACACACACACACACACACAAACACACAC
>NW_015506558.1:0-895 GCF_001515645.1 Sinocyclocheilus grahami
ACTCATTAGATGGACCCTGAGGTTACAGGACTTCAGGTCATAGTTCAATACAGAAAATGAAGAATGACTGTACAATCTATATCCATACATAAACCAGAAAGTCTGTCTGCATGCATGACAATGAAGATCCAATCCTGGAATTTAGTCTTACAAATAATTCTAACTAAGGCTACCCAGAAACTGGATGACCAGCTAAAGGAGTTGATGAAATCGAATACACAGGATGGGAAACATGAGAGATGAGATGGGAGGTCCAGGACACAATAAAGACATGTGCTGTTGGCAAAAAGTATCAGCTGGTGGTACAGCTGTCTCTTACCCCCACATTCCTGGACTACTTTCATGGCAATCCTTTAGAAGCTCTTTTTGGAAAATTAAGATCCTTCTTATAATTCTAAAGGTTGCATTGTGGCCTGAGATTCGTAATGATGTATGGATACATGTCAAAGAGTTTTCTAAACACCAGAAACTCTCCAATATGAAACCCCAAGGTATGTACAATACCAGTATATGCAGGAACTGAGAAAATGCAGAAAATGCAAATGATTTTTTGCACAAATGCAATGCATTTTCAGTTTAGTTTGTTTGAACAGTATTGAACACATGTTTTAGCGCCACTCACTGGACACTTCATTTTGAAACTGCCACTGAAATCGGTGTTGCAGAAACATTGCCACAAGCACATATTTCCAATGAGCCTGGGTTGGCCTGGTTTATTTGCAGCTGGCATTTGTTATTTTTCTTCTAAAGTGACTTTTCCAGTCCATTTTTAAACCATTTTAACATTCTTAAAAATACATACTGAGTGACTGATACAATCTTTTTCATAGATTACACTTGTTTGTTCAGATAGAGTTGACATTTGAAACATTTTTGTTTCCTTAAATTTGTTTTA
>NW_015506558.1:905-2566 GCF_001515645.1 Sinocyclocheilus grahami
ACTTAACAACTACCTTACTAACTATTAATAAGCAGCAAATTATTACTTTACTGAGGCAAAAGTCATAGTTAATAGTTAGTTAACAGTGAGAACTGGTCCCCAAATTGAAGTGTGACGAGTGCTCAATCACCTCACAATAAAGTTGCTATCTATCTATAACCTCTCAAAATTACACGATCAGTTAAATGCAACATTTTCACGGATCCTCTATTAGACAGAAAGTTAGCATACGTAAATAACAGAATAACCTACAAGTACAAAAATCGGTTACACCTAATTTCGAATTTAGACATTCTACTAACTATAAGTAACTTTGCATCTTACTCTTATTAGAGTACTAGTAGACTGCTGGGTTATGGTTAGGAGAATAAGTTGACATGTACTTGCAAAGTTACTTATAGTTAGTAGACTGTGTGTTGGGAACCGTCAAAATAATAAGCAGACAGTTTACTAATACTCCAATGACTGCTAGTTGACATGGAGTTGCAAAGTATGTTGTACAGTCTCATGATCATACCATTATAATAGGCTGTCTTAAATCCATCCATTATCTGAGCCACTTGTCCTTTGCAGTGTTGTGCTATCTTGGACCAAAGGCAAAAAAAAAAAGAAACCCAGTCCATCACAGGGATAACAAACACAACTACCCGGAGGCCTTATGGCTCAGCTGGGATTCAAACCAGAAAGTCAGAAAACATTTAAGCACAGATCATTGGCCAAATTAGAGCAAGGAGTTGTGGAACATTTAGAATAAGAAGTGGCTCATCTCAGGAAAACCAGCACCCCAGTGATCCATTTTCCATTTGTAGCAACCTCTTCAGAGAATGAAGGGACACCATCAAATATGCCAGTTGCTTCCAATATTAGACCCCCATTAACCTAGAATTTCCTTGTTTTGGCTCTGCTAGGGAGACAATTGATGTTCATTGAGAAATGTGAACATTTCCTCACTCGCTGCCAATTGTCAGACACGGAGCTTGTGGCAAGACTCTATGTTCCATAACCATATCCATAACTGGGTAGGGACATTCATGGTAGCAAACCTTCCAACCGGCTACCTCACAAAAGTAGAAGAACAACTCAAGGCCACGATACAGGGTCCCGCTCAATGTATTAGAGACTTTGCCCATGACCACAGAGCATTGTGTCTAAAACAGAAAGCCAATCTACTAGAAGAGGAAGCAATCCTTCATTTGCAAGAAGATCAGGAACATGTATGAAATGCGAAGCAAGACTATTAGATGGAAGTGAACAAGCTCAAAGCCCATGAAAAAAAGACTCTATCCCACCACATGGATTTTTGTGGCCTCATAAGGATCATGCTTAACATCTAACTGTCATGCAGGCTAAAAGTATGTTTGGATTATGAGTGGCATGGGTTAATAAGGCCATTTGAGAGCCATGCTCAAACAGATGATCAGTGTTGAAAAGCATGTTACTCCTTATGCCTTCAGAAACCTGAGAGGAGCAGAGTTAAATTATTCAACCTCCAAAAGTTTTGCTGTGTTCTGGGCAGTTGAGAAAGGGCATCATTATCTTGAGGGTGTACCTTTCGTGATGTATACTGACCATGCAGCACTGTTACGGGTTTTTAATGCACCAAAGTCAACTTCTTAACTCATTAGATGGACCCTGAGGTTACAGGACTTCAGGTCATAGTT
>NW_015506558.1:3525-8091 GCF_001515645.1 Sinocyclocheilus grahami
TGGCGAGAGAAAGGTGGTATTCTCTGTAGCACCCCTTGTGACTAAGTTTTAATTAGTCCCCAAACTCAGTACGTATATTGTTCTCATCAAGCTAGACAACTGAATTACAGTCAATAGCTTAACCTGACAAGTTGACCATTTTGAATTTGATGTGGATTTTTTTTTTTAATTACAGGCTTTGAATTTTACACACTAGGTCAAGCACTCATTTTTTCTCCTGCTTTCTCTTCCACAGAAGATACACAAAATACCATTTTAATTACTAAAACCTGAAATAAGACATTTGTCTTGAAGGGTGTGGTAACCATAAGCAGAATAAGGACTCTGGACCTTTAAATTATTGAAAAATAATGCCCCCCCGAAGGTGGTAAAAGGACCATGAAGCAGAGAGTGAATAATTTCCCACTAATTCAATGGCCTGGAGTCAATTCTTCTTCTTTTGTATTTAAATTTAAACAAAAATCGCCCAAAGGGTTTGATTTGTTATTTGAAGTGTGATCTCAGGTAGATGACACCTTTCCTCTGACACGTATGTACTTCTCACTACATTTATTCATGTAGCTGATGCTTTCTAATAAGAGTGCATTACAAATAAGTTCGTAACTGTTCGGATCCCAACATTTTTTCAAAATATCTTTTGTGTTCAACGGAAGAAAAAAACTCATACAGGTTTGGAACAAGTGGGGAGTGAGTAAATGATGACAGAATTGTCATTCTGAAAGTGAACTACTCCTTTAACTTATCATATAAAATCATCGAGGACTGGTTTACCTTGACTAACCACTGCAGCAACTGCCCAGGCTTCCACATGATATCCAATTACAGTGATCCAACACTTTCAGTCAGCCAAATACTTTATGTTGGCCACATTTCTGACACTCATTGTGGTCAGAATTTCATCGCCTATGTGCTTTTATGTAAAATCTGTGATTTAAGCCTCTCTAATTTCACAAAATTTTACTCATTCTGTTGTGTCCAAAAATATTGGCACCCTTGCACTTTTTTCCCAATAACCCATATTTTTTACCTTTAAATTATTTGAAATTTGACAAAATATTTGCTCTCCAACTTTTTATTTCACTGCCAGTATTACAGGACCTTTGTTTTTGATTCAGAACTTAATATATCTATTTAAATAAAAAATGGCATTGAGAAAATGATTGACACTGTAGACTTAATATTTGATATAACAGCAATTTACATACAATCAAGCACTTCCTAAAACCATCATCAAGCTTTCTGTGCCTCTATACTACAAGTTTGACCCACTCCTCTTGTGCAAACCGCTCATGTTCTCCTATATTAGATTGGTGCCTTGCCATAACTGCAGTTTTCTCATTGTTGGCCACTGCAGATGAACAGTCCAGAATTTTGTCTGCCTGGGTGCTTTTTGAAGTGCATTTAGGATAATCTAAAACATTTTGGAAGATTTCTGTCTTTTGATGGAGACCCAGCTTTCTGACACTTTTTCCGACATGTGCACCAAAATACCTTATCCACTTGATTCACGATGCCATGCACACCAGGGCCCGAATTTCGTTTTTGGGAAAACTTTGATTTCAAAATCTGAATTGAATTTATTTAAACTAAAAAAGTCAGTCAGTAATAAAATAAGAACAAATAAATGACAAGCAAAAGCTCAAATAAATACAATCGCAAGATAAAAATAAAATTAACACTGCTTTAAGTTTTTCAGGTAGGTCTAACACTAATAATCAGGTACAGAAGTACAGAAATGTATTCAACTTTAAAATACGTTGTGCAGTTTAACTAACTGCACAGAAATCAGTCTCTCAGAGAGCCCGCGAGTACTGTATTGCCGGTATTGAGTTCTCTTTTGCATCTTCTTGCGCTTGAATGTTTAAATTGTCAAGACTTAAAAACATGTGGAAATTATACATTCTGTCATCTGTCCCGATCATCTTTCACGCTGAAATGTTTGCAGGAATTTCCTGTGTAATAAGCGCAGAACCTGTGGGAATGAGTAGACTACATTTTCCCACAATAACCCCGCGCCGAAAATTCAAGCCCTGCACACGTTGAAGGCACCCAGTGCCAGAGGCAACAAAGCAACCACAAAACATCACTGAACCACCTCCATGTTTGACTGTAGGGAAGTTGTTCTTTTTGTTAGAAGGCTTAATTTTGTTTTCTGTAAATATAGAGGTGGCGTGGTTTACCCATCTGCCCTCAAGACATTCTTCCGTAAGTATTTTGGCATGTTCTGGCAAATTGCAGTCGGGCTGTCTTATGTCAGTCAGTGGGGTACTCATGGATTTCTCTTACCACATAACTCTCTTTCTTTGAGTTGTTGATGGATGGTGCAAGTTGATGGGCGAGTGTGCTGGTGCAAGAAACTGTCATTCCTTGTGTCTGAAGGGTATCTTGAATCCACCATTCGAACAATCCTTCACCTCAATCTTCTATCAAGTTTTCTTATGTGGCTATGTCCAGTGCTATTGGCTACAATGTCATGGGCCCTAAACGTCTTGCTAACTTTAAGTATGGTGGAAAGAGAAACATTGAGGTCTCTGGAGATGCACTTGCAGCGTTGAGATTGTCCGTGCTTGGCTATAATCTTGAGCATGACCTCAGATAGTTCTATGCTTTTCTTTCTTTTGTTCATGTTCATTGTAACACAAACAGGAGAATGAGTTATTTTCTTGTTTCAAACTGGTTAAATGCATGATTATTATACTGCAGGCACTTTCATCTCGCCAAGAAAGTTCAGTTGCAAAGTAAATAAATAAATAAATACATACTTGTGTGAAATCTAATTATTTTTAACTATCTCTAGAAGGTGTGAGTAATATTGACCATGCCATTTTAGGATTTCTCTGTGGAATTAACTAATTTTGCTTTGTTCAACTGCACACATACATATATGAATAACAAATTCAGTTTTTATTCCAACATTGTTTTTGGAAGAAATTGTGTATTATTTGAAAAAAAAGTGCAAGGATGCCAATATCTTTAGCCACCACTGCCATGTACTGAACAGAAAAACAAAATAAAAATCTCACATTATTTTCTCACCAAATGTTACTTCCTCTGTTTTCACACACACCGAAACTGATCTATTAGAATAGAATAGAATAGAATGTCTTCTCTCAGAATGTGCATTACTATTATGAAGTAATAAAAATACATGTAATGTGTTTGAATTGGTTTGCTGCTGGAGACTGATAGAAAAACTGTTAGCTGCGATGATGGATCGCATACACACTGCATTGTCTAAAAACCCATTAAAACAACAATGCAAGTACAGTAGCAACTATTTGAAGCATATAACATGATGTGTGTTTGGCAACACAGTGTAGGAGGTGTGCGGCTGCCTTCAGGGTATATCACTGCCTCCTACTGCTCTACTTGACGTTCAGCTTTTACAATATCAGCTTCCAGGAAAAAAAGCCTTCCTTTTTCAGCTATGACAATCATATAACAATAACGATTTGTAAAGAAAATGTATTAAAAAAAAAAGAAAAAAAAAAGACAAATGCATATATAGTACTCCAGGATGTTCAGTCCATAATTCGGTTGTATATTTGTTTTTGTTTTTTTCATATGAACCCTCCAGTTCTGTTATTTGCAACTTATTTTCCAATCACAATAAGAAATGAAACAGCATTTAGACCCATGTTGCAAAAACTACACATTTTTAACATTCACTATGATTAAACTGACGAAAAATGAAAACAATTCAGCCTCATCCCTGACAGTTCCTGCTTATATAATCTAACATGTCAGATGTTAATACTGGAATGACGGCTGTATTTGGGCACTTAGGGGTTTAATACTGAGTTTGCGCTTGTCCCCAACACATCATTCACTAGTCATCATAAGTGAATGTCATATCTAAAAGTGCCCATGTATTTGTCACAAATGAGAGTGAGTGATTTTTATAAGGTAAAAATGATGTCTGACTTCGTCTTCAAAAGTAACATTGTTATTTGTCCTTTATAGACGAAATGAGCCTACAAACAAAAACTACAGATCATCTATGAACTGGCAATAAATCAACTATAAATTGAGTCCATTGCTGATTTCTTACAATCCCGAACCTTGATGGTGTTATAGCATTTGAACTGTTTGTTGGACTGATCTGTGCACCTACCCCGAGTAGACAGCTTCTTTGTGTTGATGATTTTAGCAGCATACTCTTGCCCTGAGAGAACTTTCACACATCTCCGCACCACAGAAAAGGCTCCCCTAAAAATCAGAAGAACATGGAAGCAGCGTCTGTATGTTGAACATTCAGTGTAGCATTGCACTGTGAATGTAAACTTCAAGAAAAAGACGCAAGTTTACCTGCTAGGCAGGCGGTAATATATTGGATTATGCAATATTTCGATGTCTGAATTGAATTGCCACCCACAAATGCAATTATGTAAGCGGTTTGACTTCCCATAGAAAAAGACGTGTGTGTGTGTTCAGTATGAGGGTGTGTGTGGGAGTAGAGCAGTGGGCACAAGGCCAGATGGAGTTGAAGACCCATCTCTGTAGAGGTGTTACATGCTCTCACATCAAGAAAACAAGTATACAGTGCACTTGCTCAGGAAAAAAAAA
>NW_015506558.1:8291-38534 GCF_001515645.1 Sinocyclocheilus grahami
ATTTAAATTACAACATGATTGTGCTAACACTTCACATTGTGATTTTTTTTTTTTATCGCTCTGAAAGCATGAGATTGTTTTAATGCACCGTTAATGGCATAATGTTGGAATCACTCTTCAGATCTCGCCACAGAACTTTTAAGTAATTTCCCCTGTGGATCTCCTCCACCCAGTTTTCTGCTTGGTATGTAATGCAAGATGCATTATATGTATTATCAAGTTGGTACATACTGATCATTTCTAAATATTCTGATTCCAGTGATTTCATAATATGCTATATTCAAAACCAACCACTACCAGATTTGCCTCGCACCCAGTTTCAAATTAAACTCAAAGTGGATTTGCGGTTCTGTCTATCAGGGATTTTTTTCCAGCTACGTTGTTCTTTAATGGAAAAACTGTCGTACAGTTAACACTCTTAACATTAGCTGATATGTTAAAAAAGCATTGCATTGGAATGGAAATAATCTCGGGCCATTGTGCAGCTTAAACATACCTTCACATCGGTTTAAAGAAATGCAGCTATTTAAACTTACTTTCCCAGTTCCTCAAACAGCTGGTATTCCTCTGTAAAGCGCGTGCAGGTGATGGTTGCCATCCTGGAAGTGTGTGCGTTTCCTGCGTCTGATGAGAGTGTTGTGAGGTGAAGCGTTTGAAACGTCAGGCAGGAGGGACAGAAGCACGATCAAACGCCTGCTCCGGAGATCGTTTTCTATATTGGAATAGTGGAAGTGGAATGAGGAAAAAAGGATAGATCTTTCTGTGGCTGCCTGCGACTGGCTGCTGTCCTCCATACACAGCCCTCGTTACCATGGCAGCCGCATCCTCCTCCTCTCATCACATGCTCACACACATGAAGCCATGCAGACAGTACAACACACCCACACACCTTCACCATGCCTCACACTGTTACTTCACAGCAGTCTGCATATACTGTATGAAGAGATGTCAAAAATAGCTATTTTAAATACTCTTGGATAAAACGATGCCTACAGCACTTCTTTATATTTGCATTCAGTCGAAATCCATTCATTCAAACGCAAGCATAGCAGCATATCATTTTTTACATATTGGGATGGCCTGTTATTGCTTATTGCTATTAGTAGAAATTCCTTTGTATGTGGATTTAATGATGTCTGTCTTTTCCTCTGGTTAAAACAATGCACAATTTACCCAAAGTGGCTCATAGGCTCATTAGGGACAGGTTAGGGACCAGTGGCATCGAGAGTCCAGAATGATCTGAGAATAGGGCTGGGTGATAAAGGATATATTGAGATCAAATATCATTAATGATGATAAGCTCTGGACATTTTTACTCTATGGATTCATCTAACAACCGATCCCACGGTAAAAATAAATGCAACAGTGCATGTGTCTAAGTGGTTTTGTCTGACACACAAACTTAAACACGTGATGCTCAAAGTGCTTTTAGCATCTACGTCTCAATATATGAGACATTAACATGTGAACTTCATCTTCAGAGCTGCTCTGAGAGTCACTTTTGCAGCTTTACATGGTTTCATTTCAGAAAAAAACTACAGTTAAATACACACTGAAATTCACAGATCTTTACCGCAAACCAACAAGAGTTTGGTTTAACTTTAGGAAATTATGAAATAGATTACTATTGTATACTAAAATATATACAATACATTTTAGTATACAATAGTAGAAGGTCCTGAAATGGTTTACAGGTAGAAGCATGGTAGTGAATTTTAGGGCCTGTTCATCTAGATCAGCACCGATCATGTGTGGTGTGCCTCAAGGCTCCATTCTTGCTCCTATTTTATTCTATCTTCATATGATTCCTTTGGGAAATATTTTCAAGAAATATGATATTGCTTTTCATTGCTACACTGATGATGTACAAGTGTTTTTGTCACTGTCACATGAAAATGGGTTAGAACCCCTTATGGCCTGTCTTTCAGATCTTAAAATATGGTTGGTTTCTAATTTTTTTTCTTCTAAATGAAAATAAGACAGATTATAGTTTTCGGTTCTAGTGGGGCCAGGGGTACAGCACAGCTAGCTTTTAGCTCGTTGTCACCTCACGTCAAAACATGTGTTCAAAACGTATGTGTGTATATTGACAGCTCTCTAAAGCTGTACAAACAGATCAATTCTGTTGTAAAGTCAAGTTTCTTTCACTTACGTAATCTAGCGAAGATGAAATTATGTTTGACGTTTAAAGGCCTTGAAATTGCGATCCATGCTTTGTTATCATAAAGACTTGACTATTGCAATGCGTTATATAAGGGAATTAGTCAGGCATCTATTTCTCATTTGCAAAAAGTTCAAAACTCTGCTGCTAGACTCTTAATTGTTTTTTTAAAATGCGAACATATTACTCCTACCCTCGTCTCCCTGCATTGGCTTCCAGTTTATTACAGGATTGATTTTAAACTTCTGTTATTGGTGTATAAATCCTTGCATGGACTTGCACTGGCCTGTCTCTCAGATCTCCTAATTGAATATCAGACTGGACAAACTTTGAGATCAACAACTCGGAAGTTAATCAAAATTCCAAGGGCACATCTGAGTCAAAAAGGAGATCACGGCTTTGCTGTAGCAGTGCCTACATTTTGGAACAGTCTGCCTAAATATATTAGAGACGCTGCTACTGTACAGGATTTTAAAGTACAACTCAAAACACACTTGTTTTCAATAGCTTTTAATCAGTGATCATTTTATTATAAGTGTTGCCTTTGTGATGCATGTTTTCCTGTGTGACTTTGTAAAGCACATTGGTAAATTTGTGTTGTTTTAATTGTTCTATACAAATAAACTTGCCATTGCCATTTACTTGCTGAAGGGCACCGGTTGCTAAATATGACATTTATTATAATGGGTTTATGTGAAGATTATTTTAAGTTCACTTAAATTAGCAGCTGTTATTTTACAAAGTCCAATAAATGTTAAAATTGAATGTTGAATGGCTATAGTCAATAGTTAAATATTAGGGGGGAAACATTCATAGAGACATCAGTAGTATTGGTAACAGTGATCCTCGCCGCAAGTCGTAAAAAACATGCCATTAAACAAAAAATATAATATGAAAAAATATACTGTCTTTATGTTGTTTCTACATTAATTTGAAGATTGGATGTGAAATTATTGCAATATAAAAGTATATTTAAAAATTGTAATGTTAATTTCAGGGGGAAAATGTGCGATTAGTTCGTTTTTTTTATTTTTATTGATTGACAACACTAGTATTAAATTATAAAACACAGAATCCATAAAAATTAAAATGGAAAACACAGAATTTGGGCGAAAAAAAATGCATTTCATGGAGCGCTAAAATAAAAAAGTAGCTACTCTAACAAACATTTGGAAAGCATTTAATTCCCCTTTATTGGTAAATAAATATCATTATAAATACTGATATTGTATATGGAAAAATACTGTTTTATATATATATATATATATATTTATACAAATATATACATTCTTCATACAAATATTTCAGTAGTTATCATGCGTGTCCAGTATTTGACTAAACCAGATTCCCCTTTATTGGTAAATAAATATCATTATAAATACTGATATTGTATATGGAAAAATACTGTTTTATATATATATATATATATTTATACAAATATATACATTCTTCATACAAATATTTCAGTAGTTATCATGCGTGTCCAGTATTTGACTAAACCAGCCATGCCACTCATTCACAAATTAATCATTCTCCTGAGTGTTTTTTTTTTTCCAGTGAATTGGAAATTCAGTGAAAATGCAATTGCAAAACAGATTCACATTTGTTCAGATGCTCATCTCATTCAGTCATCTGAAGTTGTTTCTCAGTCAGTAAAACATACAGAATCTAGATACCTAAAGCGAGGTGCACACTGTATGATTTGGGCTGCGATTTGGCCATGTGAGGCAAATTTTTGCTAATCCTAAACGTGTTCTCTGATCCTAGGCCAAAATCTGTAGTCTTTGGTCACTAATTTGTTCACAGACAGTCGATTAATGACCACTGCGATCAAATTTTACCTCCAATGAGATTCTGCTAGTGACAGAAGTTTTGAGTCCTGCAGTGTGGCTTCTCTTACAATGACTGTCAATCCAAGAACCATTAGGAGCACAAAAACTGCTGTTGCAACAACAACAAACCTCACTGGCAGCAAGCCTCCACAAGCTTTCATGGTTGCAGCTCTCCAGAAGTCAAGAGCTTTTCAGTCAGTGGCACTTTGAAAATTAAAAAAGCATATACAGGCAAGACAAAATGAATACTCGTGGCTCCTGGTGATATATTGAGGTCTTATGAAGCCAAACAATTCATTTGTGCAAGAAACTGGACTTTATTTACAACATTATTACTTGTAATACAGAGCCTCTGTCTGGAGTGATGTCTAGTTCACAAATAAATCATTCTTTTGAACCAGTTCTTTTGTTTTGTTTTGTTTTTTAATCAATCAAAACTCACTTTCAGATGTGTCTGACAGTCAACTCTAATTGAGCCAAAATACCAGCATATATGATTCTATGATGAATG
This sequence comes from Sinocyclocheilus grahami, assembly GCF_001515645.1. Lineage (NCBI taxonomy): Eukaryota > Metazoa > Chordata > Actinopteri > Cypriniformes > Cyprinidae > Sinocyclocheilus > Sinocyclocheilus grahami. The sequence goes on from NW_015506558.1 coordinate 12,796, forward strand.
AACTCATTCAGCTCTCCAGTTCCTCCAACAGTCACTGAACTGAGGAAACAGTTCCCACTCAGACCGAAGACCAATGAGCTACTGATATTCGTATACGTGAACCGAACACATGAATGAAGGGGCGAAACTAAAGTATTTATGGTTTCTCTATGTTTACATAAAAGGTGAGCTGATGAAGACTAGTTTATTCACTTTATATGCTTTAGATATGTAAAACATCCACATTTCCATATCATTATTGGGTACTTAAATTCTATAATTGTCTATATGTATGTGACATCAATGCGTGATTACATAAACAAACTGGTTAATCAGTTATTGGAACCAGTTCATTGAAAAAAAAAACAGTTCACAGAAAATAATTGGATTTCCCTGTTTGCCTGAGGCTCTGGATTACAGGTAACAATGTTGTAAATAACATTCAGTTTCTTGCACAGACTGATCGTTTTACTTCATAAGACCTCAATATATCGTCAGGAGCCACAGGTATTAATTTCGTCTTGCCTTTATTTGCTTTTCTGATTTTCAAAGTGCTGGTAGCTGTGAACGTGCATTTTGTAAATCATCATCTTCTTAACTCTTGTACAGAAGAAAAAAGTCACCTACGTCTTGGATGGTACATTTTCAGCCAATTTTCATTTTTGGGTAAACTTTAATCTTTAATTTTCCCAACCTGGCAACCATGTGCACACACTCTCTCTACATTACGGAAAAAGCACTGAAAACACCAGAAAACCTCTGCACTGCAATATTTTGCTCAAATGAAAGTGTAATACAGACAGTTTGGCATCCCTGTGCTTGTTACAATAAGGGTGCCCTCCACCAATAGGTAAAATATTATAAATGAATCAATGGGCAGAGATTTCTAAAATTAGAAAAGGAGCTAGAAATCTTTTAATATAGGGTAACTCTTTAGTTTAGGGATCAATTCTCAATATTAACTAGCTGCTTATTAGCATGCATATTACTAGCATATTGTCTGTTTATTAGTACTTATAAAGCACAAATTAAAAATGTAGATCCCTTAATCCTACACCATATACCTAACTACTTGACAACTACCTTACTATTAATAAGCAGCAAATTAGGTGTCAATTGAGGCAAAAGTCATAGTTAATGGTTAGTTAATAGTGAGAATTGGTCCCCAAACTAAAGTGTGTCCCAATATGGTTTACAAATGAAAAAACTGAAGGTGCAGTTTACAATTCTGTGAGTACAGATTGTAAACTGAAAGTAAGCATGAAATGATAAAACCATGGGCATTAATGGATGAATGGATCTCAAATACTACTATGTGACTCTATGGGGCAGTGTAGAAAAGAGAGCAGTCTGGGCACTTTCTTTATTGAATGTGACATGGATGCAATATTTGTCAGATAAACAAACGTTTGAGCTCATGTAGCCGCTCTGGAGGAACTGAGCTGACGGAGTCAGATGGCTGCTCTTGAATTGCTCTTGCAGTACTTTGATGACATCACATTTGGTATGTTACATGCGCAAATATTTCTCAGTCCAAATGAATCCAATGTAATTTCTGATTCTAAAAGCACTGTGTACCCGTTGCAGTCGTTAAACTGTGCATTACATTCATACAGAATCTCAGTGTATGTGCCACTTGCCGCATACAGAAATGGAGACCGCCACCACAAGAATGACAGCAGAAGGAACTGAGCGCATAATCTGCATTTTGCCTTGCTGACATACTGACAAAATATATCTGAAAAGCTTTATAGCAAGTACTGCAATGTATATTTGAATCTGATTGATTCAAACATTTACATGGCTAATACTTTTCTCTTGAACAGATTATTTCATATCTACAGCAGTTGTTTCAGTCAGACCACATTCAGATCAAAATGAGTCAGACCAATTGAGTGGTTTACATTAATGCTTTTCAGTCCAATTAAGCCATTAACATGATTACTAATAAATTATTCGGTTGCATGCAACATAGCTAGTGAATCAGCATCGACACTGTCTCAGGTCAGACACAATTTCTAACCGACACACACTGCTTCAAGACAGACACTGGCAGGTCTGCACAGAATTGCATAAAGTTGAAAATACCGATTGACAGCGTTTGCTGTCACACCCCAGCATATGACAAATGGGTCATTGCATGTACATGTCAAGACTTCAGAACAGATACGAGGCCAAATCTGCTAAGAGGTAATAATGGAACAACAGTTTTAAAACAACTGGATCTGCATTTTTCATGGGTTTAAATTTTTTTTTTTATTTGTAATCAATAAAAACTTTGTGCATCAAAAAAAATAAAAATAACTTGACTTTCAAAAGTCACTTCATTCTGTAAATTAAGTATAATGAGCTATGCAAAAATAATTTTCAAATAACTCCATGTTTTTTAATACCCAAAAATCAACTTCACACCACATTCTGCTGATGAACGTCAAATGTCAAAACAGCTGAAAAACTTCTCCAAGTTAGTAAACAACATTCAACATGTGTTGGTTCCTGACGGAAACAGGAAGTTGTATTTTATATAATGACGGACATTTTTAATGCACAAACTACTCATTCTGATTTTGACATTCCTAATGTGAATATTTTCAATGACTCTTACTGATCTTTTTTTTTTTTTCATAATTTTGGCAATAGGGGAACTGTTAAAGGAGTGATCTTGAGATGAGTCCCTGTAGTCCAATTAGACTCTCACATGCTGATGCAATACAGTGTATATACAACTGAACTTGAAATGTGATTTTTATAAAATGTAGTTTGATCACTATCTTCTCATTTGTTCAAAAGATTAATGCAATCATCAGAGTTTGATAAAAATGTTGATAAAACTTGACTCACATCTTCAATATTCCAAAAGGACGAACACATTTTTATGTGATTTGTTACATTCGATTACCCCTTAGCCGATTTTGAGTTAATAAGAAATGGCGCTGAATTCTTTTGTACATTGAATTACACATATTTTTTTAATTTTCAGAGTGTATTGTTGTGAGCAAAAAAACAGTGCATTCATCTGGTGCATAGATTTGTGAATTAAGCATGTGTGGAGTTGTTGCATGTATTTTTGGTGCATTTATGGATCTGTTGTCTGCATATGTGGGATGCTCTGATACTCTTTTCATTCAGTACATGTCTCATCAACTGTAATCGCGAGCTCTCTGACTAGACATCATTATCAGAGAGTGTTTACAAGAAAACCGGGATCATTTCCTGCGAATACATGCAGCTTCATCCATTTCAAAGTTTCTGTTACTGCAGCGAGTTCTGTCCCTTTTTTTTCTACTTCAAGCACTGGTCTTGAGGGTCCAAAGATGATGCACCACAAATCGCGTGTGAAAAAGATGTACAGTCCAAGAGGAGTTAAACTAAACAAAATAAAATAAAATAAAATAAAATGTCAAAAATGAAACTTAATTTCTTCATTTCTTAGAGCTTGACCCAAGGATTCAGATTTAAAAAAATTGGATTGACTCACCCTACTGCCTATAAATATATAACTAACTATAGTAAACATAACATTTTAGCATATTATATTAAAGCTTAAGCATGACCAAATTTGAAACAATCCATGCTGTGGGTGGCTGTAGACATGGTTGTGCTTGCGTCAAATTTCAACTTTGCCTCCTAGTATCCTGTGGCTTCCTCTAGTGGATAACATTAAAATTACAGCTATCATTTGTCATTCACAGTATGAATATGACCATCCCTCCAAATTTGGGACCTCTGTGATTTACAGTCTCTGATGGCCAATAAGATAATAATTAGTTAAAAAGCATATCATGTTTTTTTTGTTTTTAAGAAAATGACCGATCTTTTCGCTAGATACGACCCTTATTTCTCGTGTAGAGCTCTTTGAAGCTGCACTGAAACTGTAATTTGGACCTTCAGCCCGTTGGTCCCCATTGAAGTCCATTATATGGAGAAAAATCCTGAAATGTTTTCCTCCAAAATCTTAATTTCTTTGCGACTGAAGAAAGACATGAACATCTTGGATTACATGGGGGTGAGTAAATTATCAGGATAGTTTTATTCTGGAAGTGAACTAATCCTTTAACATGACAAGATGCTGTTTTCTGACATAGAGAAAGGTCCGGGGTCCAAATTGTTAAATGTTTTGACCACTGGGGGATGCGCTGTTCCCTAATTTGACTCATACCTTCAAATCAAGTCGCAAGTGACACATATAGGCCTAAAGCATTTTTGCTCGTTTATGTGGGCCGTCCCAAGCATGATTGCAATGTGTTCATTGTCAAACTCCAAAATCAGATTATTTTTAATTCTTAAAAAACGGCATAATTTTATTTTACTTTTTTTTTTTTTATTAACAAAATATTTTAGTTGGTCTTGTATATTTTTCGATCAGATAACATTTTAAGCTGTTATATGGGCATGTTACAACGTGCCCCTCAGATGTTACAATGTACACCACCTACGGGGCATGTTGTCACATTTCACTTCCATTTTTTGAGGGTAAATAAAGAAAGACGTATAATCATGAAAAAACGCGACATATTTGTACTAGACAAGTGTAAAATTACTGTGGATAAAAACAATTACATTCTGAACCCCATGTGGATTTACACAAACTGAGAAAGTCAAAAATTGTTACTTAGGGTTAGGTTAGAGCCCGGCTCTCCCCTAAGGTCTCCTCTGGATATTGTTGGATATTGCTCAGGTACCTCAGTGAAAGATGGTGATGATGACAAAAAATGGTGATAATACAAATATGTTGATTTGTTACATGAAAACAGTTAGGTTTAACAAAAATCTTTTCAAAACTTTGTTGCCAGATTTCACTATTTGTTATAGACTCCAATACATGAAAAAAAAATGTGTCTAGTGTCTATGCACAGAACCAACAGGTCTCTGCATCAAATAAGAAGAAGACAGATAAAACAGTGACCCTTCAGTGCTAAACCTTTAATAGATTAAAAACGTTACCATAGCTAACATCCACCATTCCACCTGCACTATAGCTTTGAAATGTGTGTTATTATAGTGGAAAGTGTGTGTGACATTTGCAGTCTCTTTTGGTCCCGTGGCTTTTGGTTAAGTGATTTCGCAGGTCAGAGTTCAGTTCAGCAAGCTTGATTTTTTTTTTTTTTTCACACTGCGGCTTTTGCATGCAAAATGACAGAAGAGCCTGCAGCACTGCAAACCATTCCGCTTTCAGTGCTATGTGTTATTGAAATTCATCCCAGAGATCAATGGTCAATAATAATAATAATCATAATTATTATTATCCCAGCAGCAGGTATACAGACTTACAGACATCTGCTTTAAAAAGCTGTAGTCTGCTCCTTTTCACATTAGCTAAATCTGCTCTCATTCAGGTTTATACTTTCAGACCTGGCCTGTTGCAATGACAACCACTCTGACATGAGTTTAAATCTATAAAATTATAAGTATCAATCAAATTAAATCTAGATGGCCCCATTCTTCGTACACTGAAAAAAAAATTTCATTCATCCAATTAAAAAAATGTAGGGTAATGATTCACATCTATATTTTTTAAAACTTGAGCCAATGAAAAATAAATGACTTGCCCTAAATTTTTTTAATTGGATGATTGAAACATTTTTTTCAGTGTACGTGAGTTATGGTCTTGGATGTTCAGCTTATTGCATTTGAACTTTGAAACAGGAAACATTTGAAACAGTCAATTTAAAATGCTGCAATGATAAGAGCAGTTTTTCTCTTTTCTTAGGCTGTGTGCCATGACCTGCAATCCTGACATTTAAGATGTGCATTTACTTCAACTACATTTCTAATTTCAACTTGTGGTTTTGCAGTTACTGCTAATTTTTTTACTGCACTAGTAGTGCTGTGAAAATTATGCTAGGAATGACAGTTGAAATCATACTGCTATTTTATTGATGCTAAAGTTTACTGAGCATTCTGTGCAGGTTAATCATTCACAATTCACATCCCAGGAACTGAGGTTTGTTTCTTGCACATCTATCTTGGTTTGCCGAACATGAACTTGTGTTGACATCAATACATTGTCATGCTGAAATGCTCTAAATTATCAACAAAGGCAAAGGTTGATTATGAAGGTGAAGGATGAGGCCTTCAAAGCGAACCAAGAAAATAAACTCATATCAAATATCTGGTATTTGATAAAAAGATAGGCCACAATGATGCAGTTTAATTATATATTTCATGCTCCCTCTGAGCAATTCATCGCTGTTGGCAGCTATTGTGCAAGAACAATGACCCGATGTATCGCACTTCTGTTTGTTAAAATTTTCACCCAAAAAAATTCAAAAAAATATTAATAATATCTAGAAAGTCACTGTCCACATGTGATGCTTATTTTTCACCAAATTGTTGATCATCTTAAAAAATATAATATAATAACAAATAATATAACTGTTACCAATAAAATGAACCCTGTTACAAGTGTTTGCAGTGGTGGTAACGGAGTAGTTTTACTTCGTTACTGTACTTAAATACATTTTTCAAGTATCTGTACTTTACTGGAGTAGTTTTATTTTGAGTAACTTTTACTGCACTACATTCCAAAGCATAAGATTGTACTTTTTACTTCACTACATTTCATAAAACATATCATTACTCCTTATAATATACCACGTGTTCCGACACGCAGAAGCAGTGTCTGATTCATGAACAAACTAATTATTTTCAATGCACCTTTTAAATCGGTTCGCAAATCACACCAAAGGATTCATTGACGAATTAGAATGAACTGATTGCAGCTGTTCTCGAGTCGACAACTCACTGATTCAAATGAACCGTTTAGTGCGAGTCTCCAGTGAACTGAATTCACAAGTAAAAACCGAGTGCGCAACTGATGCTGTTAAAAGTAAATTACTAATGTCGAATTTTAGGATTAATTATTGTAACTGAAAATCATATTTAGGTCAAAACTGTCAGTTGTTTGTGAACTAAATCTGCTGTAAATCTATTTAAGCCCACTGAAATGCTTGAATGCAGACACATCAACATCAGTGTCTCTATGTTTTAGGTTAAAAAAAAAACAACGAAACATTAAAATAACACAGACTAAATAAAATAACTCATGCACGTTCAGATTCCCCGCTAAGTGTTTGTATAGGTATTTGTTTGATAATAATACGTATTAGTAAAAAAAAAACATGGACAGCACAGGTATTTCTTTGAGTATGTGAGTAAATTCCGCTGGGTTCAATGAAAAGGTGTCATAGGCACTTAACCATATCTGCTATTTATAGAGTCACTAGAATCATTGCTTTACAGCTCCAGTGTTTATGTAGAATTATTCTCGCCATTATAGAGATTATTAGTGGGTATAACTATTGTAATTGAAAGTTTATGATACAATAGCCTCGTAAACAAGCAGCTGTATAAGTATAGACTGGATGGGTAATGAGTTTGTTTAGTGTTTGTGAAGATAGACAAGGGTATACCTTGTTTTACACTATTTACCCTAATTAACTATTTATCAATTATTTTGTTAAATAGCACACATAAAAAAGTAGTTTTAAGATAAAAAAAAACAACAGCAACAAATATTTGTCTTCAACCTCAAATTAGGACTGCAAGGAAATCAGTGGTACCATGATACTTTGTTAACCAATTTTCTGTGACGGCATTGCCTTTTTAATTATTCACAGGGTTCTTCTTCCATCTGAACAATTTAGACACACATTCAGCTTCTATTATTAAATGCGTCAAGAATTATAACTAATATTTGGACGTTCTAATAAAAAGTTCTCTTTGTACTTCCTACAGAATTGCATGTAGGACATTATCAACATGTTTTTGTTACTGTGGTGAGAATATTTTTACGACATGCCCACAATAAACTTTATAGCCTCAGAGGCAGCTATCAGCAAGCTTGTTTATACAATTCTCCTCTTAGCAGAAATAGAGCAATGATAAAGAAAAATGGAACAATACAAGGTAACAAGACAGAGCTAAAGAATAATTAAAGCCTCTTTATTAGTTTTATTATACAGAACACATTAGAATGCTTTCTTGGACACATGGTATGCCACTAAATTTGTCTCATATGCATAAATTCAGGAGAATTCAAGAGATTCAATTTTCACTTTGAGAACTCACGATACATTGGTTTTGTAACTTGAACCATTTAATGTCACCAATGTGTCAATATTATTTAAGATTAGACAACAAAAGTTCAAGTTCATGATTTCACTTCGACTACTTAAAAGTGTTATCACAGTATTTAATTTTGGATATTAAAAAATGTAATAAAAGTTGTTGTGCATATATTTTCATATATGAAATACACAGATATTTTCATATATGATATACACAGAGGTACATTGCAAAACCCAGTTATTCTGCTCCTATATGCATTAACACATTAATGATATAGTTCAAATGTGCCATCGTTTTAAGATTTTAATTCACTCTGTGGCTAACAGAATATAATTTCTATTTCTGTACTATGAATATGTGGTGGCCATGAAGAGCTAAAGATACTGATCACAATATCTTCTCAAGGTTCAGTATGGACATATGGACCCTCTCTGCGAAATGACATGTACGCAGGCAGATGCATATTGTTTGCTCAACAGTCCCTTTCGCCTCGGCCTTTGGACGCCACACCCTGGCTTTGTTAATGTGGTCATAAAACAGGACCCTGTTGCAGCGACGCCATAGAGCTGAGCATCTCTGTCACACTGTTGATAAGAGAGTCCAGAGTGTGCTTGATAATGAAATAGCTCACAGTTTCTCAGCGTGCACTCATTTCTTATCCAGCGATGCCGTTACACTGTGCAAACAGCACCAGCTCCTGTTCGAGTGCCGTCTATTCACTCGCACTCTAGCAGTTCTTCTCCTGCGCTTCTCCATTTCGAGGAAGTGCAGAAAAAACACACCTGACATTATTATTATTATTTTTTTACAAAGTGCAGGAGCACACTGGGTGAAAATGCAAACACCTTCAATAAAACTGACAAATCAATGCTTGACACAAACAGCTGTTTCTGATTTCTGTGGGAAGACACATTTTAACAGATATGATGGCTGATGAATGGTTTCTCCATGGCAAGTGTGAAATGAATCAGTTTGCCACAATAAAGCATTTATTTTATTAATACAAATTACTTAAGAAATACACAGTTATTTTAATTCACTTTTACAATCTCAAAACATATGTGACCCTGGACCACAACACCAGTCATAAGGGTTAATTATTTTGAAATTGAGATTTATACATCATGAATAAATAAACTTTCCATTGATGTGTGGTTTGTCAGGATAGAACAATATTTGGCCGAGATACAACTATTTGAAAATCTGGAATCTGAGGGTGCAGAAAAATCAAAATATTGAGAAAATCGCCTTTAAAGTTGTCCAAATGAAGTTCTTAGCAATGCATATTACTAATCAAACATTAAGTTTTGATATATTTACGGTAGGGAATTTACAAAATATCTTCATGAAACATGATCTTTATTTAATATCCTAATGATTTTTGGCATAAAAGAAAAATCTATCATTTTTACCCATACAATGTATTTTTGGCTCTTGCTACAAATATCCCCCAGCGACTTAAGACTGATTTTGTGCTCCAGGGTCACATATGAAAGTTTACAGTGATGAGCAAAAAAAAAACTGCAGTAATAAAGTACTAGAATAAAGAATCCGACATGACCAGAGGAATATTACACAACAGATTCATCTTAGAATGTTGCTGCATTACTTTTCAATGGTTGTTGACTACTTTTCATTCATATCTTTCCACAGTCTTTATCACGGTTGTTGTGTTTTCATTGATGAGTTGATTTGAAAGTGTGTAAAAGTGTGAAAGGGCTCTGTATAAAAACAGCTAACAGTCAAAGTCTGCACATCTTCAGTACTCTTCTTTGATAGTCATTGGCATAGATGGTGATACCAGGCCACCGCTGCTGCTTGTCACCATGGGAACATTGCCTGGCAGAGCTGAACCAGGTGGGGTTGATGTGGTTGTGGATGCCGGCTGTTGCATTTTCTTTTTATTGACTTTCCTCTCTTTAGCACGCCGGTTCTGGAACCAGATCTTCACCTGTCAACAGCACACTATAAGTCATACTGAAAAACTTTTTTTTCCCTGTAGAGTTATTGAGGTAAAAGTTGCATTGTATATTTCATCTACATACTAGTGATCGCAATTAGGGATGGGCGATACCACTTATTTTGTTTTCGATACGAGAGTGAACGCTCTCTGTGATGGATTGGTTCTGTCTTGCAACATTTGCATGTGTTCAGATGAGCAGGAAAATAGTTCTATCCTACACAGTTATTTACTAACATAGGTTATTAGTCCAATTAAATGCATAATTTTTTTTGTTAAATGAACAAAATCACTGGTAAATAAAACACACCGTAGTATCGATATTTATTGTTTGAGTATCGATACTTTTGATACTCGCATCAGTATCGATATATATCGATACTTCTGATCGATACGCCCATCCCTAATCGCAATCAGCTTTAAGGTTGCCTATAGGGTTTCGCAGCGATGCCATATAAAAAAACATTTTTGGTACCGGAAAGAACCTCAGTGAACAGTTCTTAAAAGAACCATTTTTTCCATTATTAGTGGAATGAAAATGTACATTCTTTCAAATAAAGACTCTTTATTGGCATATGGTTCCGTGAAGACCCTTTAACATCCATGGACCCTTTCCATTCCACAAAAGGTTTTATAAAGTATTATAATGGAAAAAGTTCAAATGTTCTTCACATTCAAGAATAAAATTTTAAGAGTTGTTCTTTAAAAGGTTCTTTAGGGAACCCAAAACCCAATATTTTTTTGTGAAGCTAACAATATGTATTGTGAGAACTGCTAAACAAATAAAACTGACTATAATTAATGATAATGTGATAGAAATAAAGAGTCGTTTTTTAATTAATGTCGTTATGTGTTTATCTTTTCTATTAAAAAGTAACTTTGGGAACACAGTGTTTGCTCCCTTAATCAAGCCAATCGTCAAAAGCACACATATATAAAACACCAAGATGTCCATGTTATAAAGGTCTTTGGAATCGTGTCTCCATATTTCAAACTTAGTTTACCCTGTCAGCGGCAAGAGGGGACTTAAGTGGCCACAGGTTAAATATTAAAACATGAACGGCAAAGGGAAGGACAGCGCCTGTCTAGGGCAACAGAACTCCAGATAATTAGGCTTCTCAACCATAGCATCTTCACTGAAAATCTCACTAGAGGCCATAATCTCTTGGTATCATTAACCCGGCCAAGCAACTCTCACAATTCTCCTTTTAAAAAGCCAGGTATTTAATTGTGTTATATAAAATGCCTCTTAGTGTTTATAACTTTAAAATAATACTGAGAGTGAGCTAATAAGACATCATTTCAGGCTTGGCTCCAGACTTTTCAATGAGACCGTCTGGTTACTGAGTTGTATTTTAATGTGTGGCAACTAAAAATGACAGTCTTGAGGAATTGCCTCAAGATTCTAATTTAATGGCGTATCTATTTTTCAAAGGTATTAGGCCTGTAAAATTAAGATTGAAAGTGTTTACAAAGAAACAGATCCAACTAAATTTACAACAAATTCTCCAACTTGACTCTGATGTCATGGTATGGCATACATATGAGGAGGAATTGAGTTCCGGTCACAATATAGAGGATCCTGAGCTGACAGGGATAAAATGCCTTATTAACAATGTGCTGAAATATCAAAGTTCTTATTTATTTTTTTTTCAACAGTAATTGCAATAATTCCAAATCTCATTGTTTACCACTGGGCAGAAATATTCGGCCCAACTGTACATGTAAACAGTAAATGTTCTGAATATTTTATTCAGCTTTTCCATAATTCAATAAGTTTTAACTGCAGGTTTGCTGACATTTCTTCCAGTCCTGTGAGCTTTGAATTGAGTTTTTAATATAGAGGATCCTGAGCTGACAGGGATAAAATGCCTTATTAACAATGTGCTGAAATATCAAAGTTCTTTTTTTTTTTTTTTTTCAACAGTAATTGCAATAATTCCAAATCTCATTGTTTACCACTGGGCAGAAATATTCGGCCCAACTGTACATGTAAACAGTAAATGTTCTGAATATTTTATTCAGCTTTTCCATAATTCAATAAGTTTTAACTGCAGGTTTGCTGACATTTCTTCCAGTCCTGTGAGCTTTGAATTGAGTTTTTATTCTGTTGCATATTGTATCGTTTTCTAGAAAAATGCACAATCATATATAATTCATCTTTTAAATTATTTTTCCTATTTTTTTTTTTTTTTCTCTGTCTTTTCACTTTCAGCTATTTTACTAGCTACTAAATGTTAATTGCACATGCGCATCCGTGTATTCAACAACTTCTCGGCATCCAGGCAAAAAAGAACAAAGAGCTACATCAAAGCAAAGAAACTCACACACATCACTACATTAGCATGACAAACGCGTGAATACAGAAGAGTTTGCTTCCAAACTATTGCGAGACCGAGTTTAGCAGTAGTTTTCCCGTGACATGTCCATAGCTGGCCTTTTTAAAAATGTATTTATTTATTGCGATCACATTAGTTATTGTTCTCTGTAATAATTATTATATTATATTTTTCAAAATATAATAACTTTTATTTTCCTTTTATTTTTTTTTACATTTATATAGATTTAAATGAATGCACCTGAGTTTGGAGGCGGCGCGCTCCGACGCATCCAGTCGTACGGGTTCCGTCTCTGAGAGTTGGGCGACAGCTGACCGACTGATGTGTTTATGGAGGATGGAAGAAGGCCGGACGCTTGAACAGATGAAAACTCTGGAAAACCCAGCTGACCAGTGCTCGAGGTCGATGGTCCGGTTCCCGGCCCATAAGCTGTCCATTCCTCTCGCGGAGGAGGGTACGCGGGATTCCAGGCTCCTGGCTGGCTGTGGTGAGGGTCGCTGGTAATTCCAGAGACGTGATGGTATCCTGTGAAGTCCGGATACTGAGGAGGTGCGGGGACAAAATTCTGAGGGTTCAGGTTTAGGCTTGGGTGTCTGACGGAATTGGGGTACATACTGGTGTCCTTCTCCAAGAGATAACTCACGTACATTTTTCCGCCTGATGACTCCAGTGCATAATATGCACCCAAACAATTGATCTTGGCTCCTAAGACCCAGGTTTCCCTATAACCTGACGACTCCTCTACCTGGCCAGATTCTCTGAACCCTCCAGCCTCGCTGGCTGCTAAAGGTTGCGACGTTGACGTCACTTTTATGATCATGATAATCACCCTCCCACGGTCTCGAGACTGCCTTGGTGATGTTCCAGTTCAGAATGTATAGGCCTACCTATTAAATTAGTAGGCCCACTTGCACTCTAAACACGTTTCTAAGTAGGAAAATGTAAAAATGCTATGAAATTTAAAAAGACAACACGTGTAAATCTACAGTAGCCTATATAACAGCTGTTAGTAAAATATGCTCATTACTTGCGGATAATATATATATATATGTATATATATAATTTAATATGTACATCTATTTTTAAGGTAAAATCGGCTTTTGTTAAAATGATATTGTTTAGAATAAAAATGTCAGTTTAGCGGGAAACAGAGATTCCCAAAATTCCTTGTGCGCACCATCATATTTGTTTCGATTTTATTTGAAGTTCGAGTTATTCTTTTTTTTTTTTTTTCCATAAGATTGGTGTTTGTAATACATTTATGTTGTTAGTTCAGTGCTGTTTTTTGCATTTGTCTTTTTTATTGGAAACATGGCAGGATAAAATAATATAACAACGTCGTTTGCACTGCGCTCTTGCGTTACTTGATCTTTTTATTTTGGTGCGTCAATCTGTTGAGTTACTTAGTATAGGAAATTATGATCCGCACTCACGAGAATTATTTTACATGCATTACTGATGGGAAAAGACACAAACGTTTCGGCTCAAAGCCTTCCTCAGTGTTTGTGAGGACGTGACACACTGAGGAAGGCTTTGAGCCGAGAGGTTTGTGTCTTTTCCCATCAGTAATGAATGTAAAAGAAAAGAAAAAAGTAGATTGTTCTCGTGAGTGCGGATTATAATTTAATAAATGCGGATAAAATTATAATCATTAACTCCAACGCTTATGTGGCCTTCCATTTTGCCACATGTGCGATCATCATTTCACATTTAAAAAATAGCCCAAATCTATACTATGTGTATGATTTAATGACATGAACTGTAAATACTGTGACTAAAATGCCGTAAGTGTCACTGAATTTTTATGATATAGCCTAATGGCGAACAAAACTAGGCCTACTAGTTTTTAGCCTACATTTTTCAAAACTATATTATTGTAATCTATATACATAAAGTTATATCGGTGTATATAACACACGACATTCGATTATCAGTTGATTCAAAACAAATAACAATGTCTACAGTGCGAATAAGGCAAAGATCGTGGTCGTAAAATAATCATTTTAGATTTTACGCGGTATGCATGGTTTAAACGTTACATTTCTAGACAGCACTGATTATATCACATCACATTTTTTATATTATTAGTACAGTGACAGTGAGTGCTATACAATATAAATGTAATTGTTATATATATATATATATATATATATATATAGTATTTATTATTATAATTATTATAATTATTATTTATATATATAGTATTTATTATTATAATTATCATAATTATTATTTTTGTTTAAAAAATAAGATCAATGCTTTTATGAACTTTACACAGATATGGAACAGGCATTGGCGCAAAACGAAATGAAAGATTAGAGCGGATTATTTTATGGTAGCGCGCGCGTGCACACACACACACACACACACACACACACACACACACACACACACACACACACACACACACACACACACAAATATATATATATACTTTTTTTCTTTTACTGGTAAAGCATTTTATACTATCGAATTAAAAAATGTGTTGTTAAATGACGTAATCCTCAGTGACAGTGAGCGTGGCTGTATTTTCTGTATTCTGCAGGGAAGACCGGGACAGTTTCACCTGGACTTTCAAAGCATTTAATACTACAAATCCAGAAGCCGTTTCTCAGACAATTCTTAGTGTCGATGAGCCCGTTTTCAAGGAGAAACTGGACAGAGATGGCACTAATATACCAAATTATTTCAGGATGTCTCCTATCAGCTTTTATGATATGAAAACATCTCAAACATACGGCCATAAAATCATGACCTGTCCGAAAAAAAAAAAAAAAAATGAAATGAAAACATTTGACACCTGGACAAAAGTGACGTGAACCGTGTGAGACAAACTGAAATGTGTGGCGTCTTGAAGCTGATATTTTAGATTGTATAGTTAGTTATACGTGCTGCTGATCAATAATATTTATGATTGTGTTCATGTTGCAAAGACAAACAAGTGTGTGTTTGTGGGCTAATAATTGTACAACCGTAGTAGCTTTTATTTCACTGTTCGGCTTGAAAACGGTTGCCTATTGATAAGATAACAACATGGAAGATACTTTATTATATTTTGAGTGGTTTACATATTTTTACTGACCTATATCTTAAAATGAGTTACTTAATATACACACGATTCATCAATCTATTCATCAAGCTGTCCTTCAGGATTCAGTCATTTCTCTTTGCGGAGAGATATTAGTTTGTCCATAGTCCATATTTGACTCGTGCGTTTCCTCCTCACTTTAAACATTACCACTCAACTCTACTCTCTAAAAAATGCTGGGTTGTTTCAACCCAACTTTGGGTCGCTGCTGATCAATAATATTTATGATTGTGTTCATGTTGCAAAGACAAACAAGTGTGTGTTTGTGGGCTAATAATTGTACAACCGTAGTAGCTTTTATTTCACTGTTCGGCTTGAAAACGGTTGCCTATTGATAAGATAACAACATGGAAGATACTTTATTATATTTTGAGTGGTTTACATATTTTTACTGACCTATATCTTAAAATGAGTTACTTAATATACACACGATTCATCAATCTATTCATCAAGCTGTCCTTCAGGATTCAGTCATTTCTCTTTGCGGAGAGATATTAGTTTGTCCATAGTCCATATTTGACTCATGCCTTTCCTCCTCACTTTAAACATTACCACTCAACTCTACTCTCTAAAAAATGCTGGGTTGTTTCAACCCAACTTTGTGTCAAATATGGACTAACCCAACTTTTGGGTTAAAAATTTAATGTAAAAATTCAACCCAACGGTTGGGTTAGTCCATATTGGACCCAAAGTTGGGTTGAAACAACCCAGTATTTTTTAGAGCGTAAGAATAGGCATATAATATAGGTTCATGTCACCATCTGAAAAAAGTTCATTAGGCACACCAGTAAATAAACATGTTTCTGCGATCCAAAGTAAAAGACTTCGAGGAAACAGAATAATGCAAACGATTTTTGCTCGGTTCAGAAGCAGAAAAAGGGTTCAAAGCGATCTGAGAGGATTTAGATGCGTGGGGTTACATTTCACGTCCAAGTGTGACTTCCTTGTGTTTGAAATTGGAAGAGCATTTGGAAATAAATACATCTTCAGAGAATATCGGCATCGACTGTGATGGTTGATATGAACTACAAATCAAAATTATGTAAATCTATTAACAAATATGAATTTTAATGTTGATTAAAATGATAGAAAAATGTTGTTTTGCACAGTGTAAATTGCAGCTGTGGAAGCACAAGTCCCGTTTAAAATGATCATATGATGAGTTTGGATGGAAAAGCAAACCTAAACAGAGCAAGAGTGTCACGCTGATGATTGATAATAATGCGAGGACAAAGCAAAGGTCTCGTTGCCCTTGTGCTGAAGTTCAATTATGTTAACTTATACATGTATTTACGAGGCATGACACTTTTTTCCTTCGACCATTCAAAAGAACAAGCTCAGTGCTTACACATTTTGACAAAACGCAGTAAAATTAAAAAGGGGGGAAACAAAACTATGCTTGTTTAAATTGTTATGAGAATCGGAATGTGTTCCTCCTTATCAGAAGCAATATATTTAATTTAGAAATTAATAAAAGCTTTAAAAACGAAATGCCTATTGGGCTTGCTTTATTTAGTAGCTAGCAGATAACAAAGGCTACACAATTGCAGCAACTTATAACAAATTAAATAGCTACAATAAAGCATGTCCTAACAAGTGAAATCATTTTTCAAATGTAATGTTGTACCTTCATTTAGATGTGCTAATGCATTGAGATGGCTGCAACTGAATTTAGGCTAAATAATAAGCAGGACCGTGTTTCCAAAAAGCAGGTCTTAGGCTTTAAGTATTGGTCGTACTAAAGAAACGATCCTACGAATCATGTTAGGATTACAGATTGTTTTAAAAAATAATAATAATAAAAAAATTATAATCGTAACGTAAGCAGTGGTTGAAAATGGTTTTAGATTCAGTGCCCAGACAGTCTCATGCAGTCACCTGCAGGACAACTGCGAAATCACACCTAAAGCTAAATCCTGTTTTAATGCTTACAATGTGGTACACTATTAAGTTGCTTTATCAATTTATTTCCATTTTATTATTTATTTTGGGTAGTCAGGTAAAAACTGTACAGAATAAATGCATAAAATAATGTAATGAATGCATAAATGCATAAAATAAATACATAATAAGTAAATTAGCTGCAATATAAATGAATGATAAAGACAAATTGCAAAAAAAACAAAAACAAAAAACAGACTTCACTGATTTGTATTTAGTTTGTATTTGTTTACATAATATAATACAACTGTATGAACAGTTTTCATAGCCCTATTTACACTTATTCACACACACACACACACAGGTTTGTTTTTATGGTTTATGGGGACTCTCCATAGGCGTAATGGTTTTTATACTGTACAGACCGTATATTCTATTGCCCTACACCAACCCTACCCCTAAACCTACCCCTCACAGGAGACTTTGTGCTTTTTCAGATTTTCAATACACTCCATTCTGTGTGATTTATAAGCGTTTTGAAAAGTGGGGGCATGGGGGAATGTCCTGAAAAGGCACCTTCTCCTTGTAATACCTATGTCATACCTTTGTTATTATACAAATGTATGTCCTCATTTGTCACAAACACACACACACACACACACACACACACACACAGTCTGGTTTATATCCTTGTGGGGACTCTCCATAGGTGTAATGGTTTTTATTCTGTACAAACCATATTTTCTATGGCCCTACACCAATCATTGCACCTAAACCTACACCTCACAGAAAACTTTCTGCATTTTTACATTCTCAGAGAAAGAAAGAAGAAACAAAACTCATTCAGTATCATTTATAAGCTTGTTTCCCCATGAGGACCTCAATTTAGGTCCCCATGGTGACAAGAGTTCCCATGAGTCCCCATGTGTATTCATGTTTAAGTCCCCACCGGGATAGGATAACATGTACACACTCACACACACAAATTAATGAATGTTGGCAATCAAACAATTGCTGGTAGCCTTATTAAATATTATAGAAGTCAGTGGGGACCAGACCGACATTCTTAAAAATATCTTCTTTTGTGTTCAGCAGAAGAAAGAAGCACATACAGGTTTAGAAAACCTTGAGGGTGAATAAATGATGACAGAATTTTCATTTTGGGGTGAACTCTTTAAAAAGCTTCTGCTACATGTTTCCAAATCTGTTCTGATGAAGAAACAAATGGTTGATCTGAGGGTGAGGACATTTTCAGCCTTTTTATTTTTGGGTGAACTAGTAAGCAGTGTTGTTTTGCCAGGAAGCATAGAGGCACATCACACACTGCATGTTCTTCTGAAAGCACATCTGGATTGTGTGATGGCTTTGGTTTGTGTCATGCATGATAAGTGTCCTTCTGTACTGTGAGAAGCAGAAGGAGCTAGAGGAGGCATTCAATCAGCAAGCTCCAAAACGTACAGTTTCCTATATTCCCTCTGTTTTGTTTTGCTTATTGTTTTGTGTAGCCAACTGCAGGTGAAGCATGAATGTAGTCACCGCTGCATAATCTGCAAAGTGATAAAGCAAGAGAGAGCACCTTCTGACAAAGAAGTGTACTTAATTGTTTTGAATATGAATTTTTTTATTGTGCTTTAAGCACACTTATTTTTAAGTGTTGACTAACATTTTAAAGCATGTGTAAAGTACTTGGTTATATTTTTTTCTGTAGTGTTACTTGATTGAATGTATTTTACAAAATTGCAACTTCATTACAAAAGTTTAATAACAAACTATAAACTTTCATTTAATTGTAAACAACATGCAGTTAAGGGTCTGAAAACATTACATTTTGTTATTTTAAAGTGTAATAATAAGTAGTCTTTTTAAAGGTAAGCAAAAATTTATTTTTTCACTGAATACCCAATGAGGTCATCAGATACATCCACTCATACATCCTCCATGTTTCTGTGTAAAAACGTATTTCAAAATCATATATTCATGAATATATTCATGAAAAATAACAGCATAAAATATGAACACATCTGCACATTTTTTTCCCAACACCACTGAATTTGAAACTGTAACAAGAATCGAAACAGCCATTTCTGTCTATTGTCCATCCAATCATTTGCTGAAAATAAGGAGGAGCACATCAGCACTTCTCTTGTGTTCCTCCATTCAACAAAGAGAGGTTGGTTGTCCCTGATTTGTCTCATGCTTCCACAGAATGCATTTGTGGGCAGAGGGTGGTTTGTGGAAATCTTTGATCTTTGATACAGTTCCAACATGAGGTTCCTAAATGGTATTGGGCCTGACCCCAAGACCTTATCATCCATCCACCAATGCCAGTGCTACAGGGGATTTGTTTTCATACTATATAAGATATCCAGTGGGCCTGAAAAACAGCTTGCACTTGTAATATAGTGTTGAAATGTAATGATGTCCTGCCCTGGCCTCCTCGTAGTCTCCTGGTGCTCAGCAGCTGGGCATTTGAATTTTGCATTATAGTCTGACGCAAATAGGATGCAAACAACAGAGGTCTGCAGGTGCTCAAACCATTGTTGTAATATAGTTTCACAGTTCATATAATTTCACCAAATGTTGCAACATTGCATTAACTTGACCTTTTATTTTCTCAAAAGAAATAAAAGACAATCAAACTACTGTAAACAGCATTTGTCAGTACAATTGTAGTATAATTCTTATACACATGCAGTTTTTATAAGTTCACATAAATTGAGAGATATTTGTATTTTTAGACATGTTATACCACACAACTATTGACATCAGCTTAAAAGAAAGGTGACCAAGTAAATGCTTCAATTTGCAGACAAGAGGTCGTGAACTAAGCCAAACTTGACCAATGCAAGCATTTGTAGATAAAAAGTATATAATTTACATTACAACCCTTATTTATCAGCTGGGGTCGTGTAGATTACTTTTAAACGGTCTAAATATGGATTTTGGACTGTCGAAAATAGTCTTTGGGGAGCATGTTTTCCTCTACAACCTTAATTTCTCTTCGCCCGCATCTTGGATGTCCTGGGTGTACTATTCCTTTCCAGCTCTTAAACATGATGTCCAATAGCAGAAGAATCTTGTATTTGTTTTGACATGATCTTTAAATTAAGCTTCTTGAAGAATGATTGTAATTTGCAGAGCCTACATTTCTTCCTTTTGCGATTCTTTCCTCTCTTGTAATAAATTCCATCCCAGTTTTCCTCCTCTTCGTCTTCGCTCACCCAAGGTCTCCATGCACCGCCATTCAAACTGGGGTTAGCGCGGGCATCATCTGGCGGGTAGCGAACAGGTATTGCAGTGCGATTGTATAACGCTAGCCGTGCTAGCAGTTCCTTGACGACGTCAGGCCTGTTCGCTGCAAGGTCATGCCGTTCACAAGGGTCGCCTGTAACATTGAAGAGCCAAACTGATTTTCTTTTTTTTTCAATCTGTCGCTCCAGGTGCCACCAGCTGCTAGGGAAGTTTGTAAGCACCTGGGGCGGCACCCAATCCCCATGGCCAGGGTCGCCCGTCAAAAGCTTCCAGTCGCCCACTCTGATGGCCGCTTGCACGGTGGTGTCCCACAATCCATAGCCGTCCTTCAACGAGCCCCAACTGCGCCGATGAAGAGGGTCGATGTTGTGAAGAATTTCCAGTCTTGGGGATTCCTTTCCTTCACTAATGGTAGGCCAAACATCAAACCCGTCTAATCCCTGATGCTGCGACACATTGCCCCCAGCAAGTCCAATTAGGGTTGGATACCAGTCAGTAATGTGTATAAGGGCTCTGCTGACCCTTCTTCGATGGCGTATCAAGGGGCTGTGCACGAAACCCACTCCTCTAATGCCACCTTCCCAATATGTCCCCTTGCACCCTCGTAGGGGCCAGTTACTGCCCCCTGTTAATGGCTGAGCTCCATTGTCGGTGGAGAAGATGACGACGCTATTACGGTAGAAGCCATACTTTCGCAGCGCGTAAGTTATATTCCGGACTGCCTCGTCAACGATAGAAACCATGGCTGCGTATTTCCTGCGGGGAACGTTGCCCATGCGGCGGTACGGATAGATGTATTCTTTGGGTGGCTTTAGAGGTGTATGCACCGCCTGAAGGGAAAGGAAGATAAAAAGAGGCTGACTGGTTGAGTCGTGTGTTGCTAAGATTTTGCGCACTCTCTGGGTGTAGAGGTGAGTTGAGTACTTCCCCCCTTTCCCCCATGCCACTGACTCACCTTCGTGGAGGTCAAAGCCACATAATGACTTGCCGTCGCATGAGCCGTACGTATAATAGTCTACGCTGCCGGTCAATGAACCGAAGTAGGTGTGAAATCCACGACGTGTGGGCAAACAATCTTTACGATAGAAGCCCAAATGCCACTTCCCCACCATGTGAGTGGAGTAACCGGCTTCCTGTAAGCGTTGAGGGAGTGTGACCACATCCCGAGGGAGGCAGCTGGGTTGACGTGGTCTGATGATGGAGTGCTGGAGGCCAGTGTGTATTTGATATCTAAAGAAATCATAAATCAATTCCCAATGCTTAGACACAGAGGAAAAAACAAGAATTGAAACAAAAAGGTCTTGTTTACGCCTCTCATGAACTCAAAATTGACCCTATTTACTTTATGAATAAACATTCTAAGTCTTAGGGGCCATTCACACAGAACGCGTCTTTGCACCTAAAAACGAGAGATGCAGCGCTCAGGAATAGTTTTTAAAAAGCACAGCGCAGAATGCCTCCTTCGCCATGTTGCTGTCAAATAAAACAGTTGCCATGCAACTTGTTACTGTGAACAAAAGGTTGCAACGCTTGCCCCGCCTTCGGGGTCTTCTGATTGGTCCACTGTTTTGGAACTGAAATTAATGAGCGGTCCTGCATGTAAAAACTTGACACGGCGTCTTAAAAACATGGCGCTCACGTGTGAGAGACGCTGCAAAAGATTCAAGACGCAAGCGCAACAGTCATACACATCCATCTAGTGTGTGTTTACATAGAAAAACTATATATAATACGCATTGGAATGGAAAAACGTGTTCTGTGTGATCGGCCCCTTATGGTGCACAATTGATCAGTGAATATTATTGTGTCTACATACTCGTTATCAAATACAACAAGTATTACATTAACATCCATTTTTGACCTATTCCCCTTTATTTGTCACAATCCGGATAGAAATCAATCCCCGATGTCTTGGAAAACAGCAAAGGACTAAATCTTTTCCAGGAACATGCAGCTTTATAAAAGGACAACTGTCAAATCAGAACAAAGCACAAACATACATGCACATGTGACACAAATCTGAAGCTCAGTTAATAAAGGTGATTCACTAAAGCAATACGCACTTGAAACGTAGTGTTTGCACTGAGGTTCAAATTTGGCTGCAACAGTGTTGACATTTTTTGCTTTTGTGAGGTTGCATGTTTATAGCAATCTTGTTTTCAGTCTCAACGAAGTTAGTGGTCTTTGTTTTCTCTCTGACCTCCTTATCAAATACAATAAGTGTTACATTAACATCCATTTTTGGACTATTCCCCTTTATTTGTCACAATCCGGATAGAAATCAATCCCCGATGTCTTGGAATCTTTTCCAGGAACATGCAGCTTTATAAAAGGACAACTGTCAAATCAGAACAAAGCACAAACATACATGCACATGTGACACAAATCTGAAGCTCAGTTAATAAAGGTGATTCACTAAAGCAATACGCACTTGAAACGTAGTGTTTGCACTGAGGTTCAAATTTGGCTGCAACAGTGTTGACATTTTTTGCTTTTGTGAGGTTGCATGTTTATAGCAATCTTGTTTTCAGTCTCAACGAAGTTAGTGGTCTTTGTTTTCTCTCTGAAAAGTTTGCATTTGTCTTAAAAATGCCTTAAATGAATAGTTCATCCAAAAATATGAGTCCTCTATCCATAATATTGGTTTCTCCAGTGAAAAAAGTAATCTGGTCTGAATCAGGAGAGAACTATGTACAGATCAAGCCAACCAAAACAGCTATGTGGATTTTGATGTGAGAGGACAAGGACTTTTTCACTAGAGGATGTGTTATTATAGATTATGGACTGCATATTTTAGCCTGACGCAATAGTTTAAAGTTAAAACACCTAGATTAGTTTCTTACAAATTAGGCAGCTTTTGGCTTCACAAGATGTTAACTAATGGACTGGAGTGGATTACTTGTGGATTATGTAATCAGCTGTTTGGACTCTCATTCTGACGGCACCCATTCACTGCAGAGGATCCATTGCTGAGAAAGTGATGGAATGCTACATTTCTTGTTCTCGTTGTTCCCATGAAGAAACAAACTCATCTACATCTTGGATGGCCTGAGGGTGAGTAAACTTTAAACAAATTTTAATTTATGGGTGCGCTATAGGCTACTGACCGCTTGTTTTCTATAGGGTCATGAGTCAATTGACCTATATCTTCCAGATCAAATATGTCAAATATACAGTCAAACAAACAAACATAAACTAACATTTCCAGAACTCCCTGTGTGACAGCTCAGATTTGATATTAAAAACTTTTTTCTAAATAGTTTTTGCAATCAGTTATGTTTATTAGTGTTTTCTGTTACATCTCATGCTGTTTAATTCATGTTTATACTGCATTGTTGTGGTGTCATGATTGCGTTTGTGCGTATACACACCATCTATATATATCAGTATTTATCTCAGCTTGTGGAAAAGCTACTTGCGACGAACTTTTGACATTCTGCATATCGTGTGAACAAGGCAATGAGGTGAACGACCTGCCTGTGATGAGCTGGCTGCGGGAAGGAGTGCACAGCGGCTGGACATAGTAGTTCTCCAGGAGCACTCCCTCTGAAGCCAGCTTATCCAGCGTCGGGCTGCGGATGTCTCTGCTGTGATATCCGATGTCATTGAAACCCTGGTCATCTGTCAGTATGAAGATGATATGTGGAGGTCGTTTGGGTCTGAAAGCCGCAGCTTGTTCAACCCGAAAGCGCTCGGCGTCTTCTCTGCTCGACCTCGCGTCCCTGCAAGACGCAGAAGTTCGTGGACTGAGGATGAGGAGTCCGAAGAGCACGAATAATGCCATCCACTTCAAAAGCAGTTGCAACTCTATGAGCGTGCTCATCAGCTTCGGGGAGGAGGCGAGAGGAAGCTTTAGGCTAATGATCTTCGCCTTCTTGCTGTCGTGGCGGTCAGGAGCTGCTGCTGCTGCAGGGTGGATTCCACCTTGCGTCGCCAAAAACCAGTCGACCTACTGACCAACAAACCACGTGTCACCCAAGGAACGGCAAATAGGACATATTGTGCAATTTATCCTCAAAAACAATCGGCGTTTTTTATTAATCTGGCCAATAATCTATTTCGTACCACAATAGGCTACACTGACAAAAACAAGAAAGCAAGTAGAGTTTTCTAGGATTTTAGAACCATGCAGCCCCTCCTTTCTTTTTCTTCACAGTCCAACCCCATCATGACGAAGGCGGTAAGAACTGAATAGTCGATTGTCTATCTATCTCTTAAAGCCTCTTGAGGTTTGAAACAATGTTCAGACTGTGATTTCATCGTTGGGCATATTTATGGCTGCATATATCAGTCATTTAAAGGAACAGTTCACCCAAAATGAGAATCCCTTGCTATCCTTTACTCACTCTCAAATTGTTCCAACCCTGTATGAGTTTCTTTCTTCTGTCGAGCACAAAAGAATATATAGACAATTACAAAGAACATTCGTATCTGAACAGTTGACGGTAGCCATTAACTTCCTTTTTTTTCATACTATGGAAGTCTATTGGTTACTGTAGGCCTAATTGCACATTTAAATAGTGAGAATGATTAATTAACACATTACTATCAGGCTAATTACATGCAATTATGCATAATTTACTGTTATTACTGTGTAACTACATGTAACATGCAACAAGGATACTAAAATCAAGTGTTACCGAAGAACTGGTGTAGGGGTTGTAACAGCTGAGTAATGTACAATTACCTATTCCGTGCACATACTTTTGCATTAAAACAGATTGTTAGTCATTGTCATGTTTTATTATTATTGTTACACTTTTGTTTTATATATCAGTGGATCCCAACCTTTTAAGCATGCAGTGGCCCTTCAGATCAAAATACATAATCACAGTCTCCAAGAAATTTGACAATACAGAACTTCATGTAGAATGGGAGAAGTATTAAATTAAGCAAGACGTGCCTGAGACATGTCCTGATTGTTAATCACATAATTTATATATATATATATACAGTGGGTACGGAAAGTATTCAGACCCCCTTAAATTTTTCACTCTTTGTTATATTGCAGCCATTTGCTAAAATCATTTAAGTTAATTTTTTTTCCTCATTAATGTACACACAGCACCCCATATTGACAGAAAAACACAGAATTGTTGACATTTTTGCAGATTTATTAAAAAAGAAAAACTGAAATATCACATGGTCCTAAATATTCAGACCCTTTGCT
>NW_015506558.1:38630-43057 GCF_001515645.1 Sinocyclocheilus grahami
TATATATATATATATATATATGTGTGTGTGTGTGTGTGTGTGTGTGTTGCAGTATCTAATATAGCACCAAAAACATTTTTTTTTTAATTAAAATATGGGAAGACAGTAAAACAGATTGGATTGATCTTGAATATATACACACACACATATATATATATATATGTGTGTGTGTGTGTTGCAGTATCTAAAATAGCACAAAAAAATACAGTATACAGTAAAACAGATTGGATTGATCTTGAATGCAAGTTGTTTATTGTAGTCTCATTTAAGTATTATGTCCGAATGCTGTTAAATCTCACAAAAACTGCTAATTGAAAACAGAATGCAAGTACAAATAACAGTATATAACATGACGGGATTTTCATGTCACCTCAAGGAGTGTAATAATCTAATGGGAAATTTCAGAAAAATTCTGGAAATACTAATAGTTGTATAATGCCCCATCTTTAAATTGTCACTTCATCATAGACTATCCTACACACACAGAAAGCTTCTGTTCACACCAAGAATTGTCTCTATAAAGATAAATATTACAATATTAGTGCATGCTAACATTCCATTTATTCTAAGTGTACAATGCAGTTTAGTTGTCTTCCGCTTTAAATGCTTGAGCGCTTCAAAGCAGGCTGGATTCTGATTGGCTGTCAATGTTTTTATCATTAATTAGCTGAAAAAAATTGCTCTGATTCTGAAAAATGAAAAGTAAATACAGCTGCAGTAAATACGTAAATGAAACAAAAATATACCACACTACATTAAGACTGCTTCAAAACGAAACATTAAGGATCATTTATGCTGTGAATGCCAGGTTAAAATAGGTACTTTTTTTTTTTTACAATGTATTTGGGAACGGAGTCACATTAAACCTCTTACAGTACAGGTTATGAGTGTTTACCGATTTGGTTCGGTTATGTCTGGGATCCTAAATATGCATTTCGAGGTGCTGTTGTATGCCTGATGCCAGGCTAGCATAAGCAATGAACACTCATTCCTGACAGAAACACACAAAAAAAATAATCAAGATCTTTAGAATACACATTTATTTTCAATTTTGGACACAGATAACATTATTTTACATCAGGACGTTTACTTAGGGCTTTGCATTTACTACTGATTCAAGTGCTTTGGCCACTTGGTCAGCGTTCATGTTGTCCAGTGAAACGCTGTGTTCTTTGCCAAAACCTGAGACAGAGAGATGCATCATTATGTTTATGTGGTCATTTGGATGAATATGCTTTAGTTTTCTGGAGTATCTTCCTACCATATCGTGCCCACAGCACGGGCTGAACCCCAGAGCACTCTCGGATCAGAATGGGGAACTCCGGATTTGCCGTCTTTAATGTCACATAATGCTGCTCAATAAAATCCCTAAAATAAGAACAACAAATAAGAAATACTGAGACATAAGAATAAAGGTCCTTGCTCACGGAGGCAGACATTTTCGAATAATGCTGCTCAATAAAATCTCTAAAATAAGAACAACAAATAATAATTACAAAGACATAAGAATATGACTGAGAACTAGTTCCATGCTGAACCAAAAAATAAAAACAACAATGGTCATCAGGCCACACAATCCATTTAACAATTTTAATAATTTCTAATATGCTGATTTGGTGCTCAATTTGTTTTTATTATTATGTTATTCAATGTTTAAAACCGTTTTACTGCTTAATATTTTTGTGGAAACTGTGATACATTACCATTTATAAGTCATTTTTTTTTAAATAAAAGAAATTAATACTTTTAGTCAGCAAGGACACATTAAACTGATCAATAGAGACAGTAAAGGCATTTCAAATGTTACAAAATATTTCTATATCAAATAAATGCTATTCATTAATCTTTCCATTCATCAAAGAATCCTAAAAAAATATATCACCGTTTCCAACGAAAATAAAGTAAAACTGTTTTTAATAATAAGGACCATTAATAATAATTGAGCACCAATAAAATTCAAACACCAAATCAGCATATTAAAATGATTTCAGAAGATCATGTGACACTGAAGACTGGAGTACTGATGCTGAAAATTCAGCTTTGCATCACAGGAATAAATTACATTTTAAAAAATATATATTCAAACATATTTTAAACTGTAATAATATTTCACAAAATTAAATGTTTTTACTGTATGTTTGACCAAATAAATGCAGTCTTGGTATGCATAAGAGACTTATTTCAAAAATTATTTCAAAAACTAAAAAAAATAAACAAAAAAATAAAGCATAATTATTTTTAACTTTTGACCGATATGTATGTATGTATGTATGTATGTATGTATTATATATATATATATATATATAAGGCCTATCGCAATAATCAATATATCGACTTATCGCGCAATATATGTACATATAAAAAATATATTTTTAATGTATGTTTGACCAAATAAATGCAGTCTTGGTATGCATAAGAGACTTATTTCAAAAATTATTTCAAAAACTAAAAAAACTAAAATAAAAAAATAAAGCATAATTATTTTAAACTTTTGACCGATATGCATGTATGTGTGTGTGTGTATGTATGTATAAGGCCTGTCGCAATAATCAATATATCGACTTATCGCGCAATACATGTACATGACCTCAATAATTTTTGGTGACGCAATAGATCGCCCATTATATTAACTTAAAAATTTATGTCACCATGTTTTTTACATTCCACTCGTGCCTGTGTATTTTGCAGCTTCTCGTACATAACGTGGTGCAGTCATGAGGTGCTAGTTCACATTTAAAAAATGCTCCTACAAAAAAGTTTCATCTGAAGATATGGCCTTGTTTAGGGATCTGTGTCTTTGTGCATACGGACATCTGACTGCTGAGTAGTGATTGTTTTTTCAGCAATAGCGTGCACCCTTAATTTACAGAGAAAAGAAGGTCCCGGAAAATCTGTAGATGGAAAAAATCTCCATAAAAGTGCATTTTTCCTTTTTTTTGTACTTGTTACTTTGCACTTTTTGTTAGAAAATGTGTATTTACTGTTTATTCAAGTTTTTTAAGGTATCTAATATTTTGATACTTAATTTCCATGATCTAAATATTCTTAAAAACTAAAAGTTTGTTGTCATTTGGAAGTGTGTAGGCCTTCTTGCATTATTATGCTGTTACATTATGATTATATATTCAGTGGCATAAAATAGTTTTTAAAATGACAATAATATCACTTATAGCAATTATTTCTGGGGCAATATATCACACAACAAAAAGTTATCGTGACAGGCCTAATATATATATATATATTTTACTTACTATACTTGTTATATTTATACTTAGTATATATACTTAGCTACATGTATTACTTATATAGTATGTATATATACAGTAATATATATATATATCAAAATAAGATTGATGTTCAGGGAATAATCAGATGTTGTATATATACACACACATCTGATTATTCACTGAACATTGATCTTGTTGTTTATTTAATGATTGGAAGAGTTCTTCCATTAGGCAGGACAACGTGTGGCCAATATTAAATAATGATTTGAATGTATAATTATTAAAATGATAAACAGCTTCCCCACAGCCTCTTGAGGTCCACTCTTAAATATGTGTACGGACCCTGTACTCAGAATTCAAAGCTAGTCGGTTTCTCGTGCAGGCTTCAGTCACGCAGGTCGTCAGCCAGTATTTATAACGTAACGTACATAAACATTACTGCAAGTGATTCAAGCAGCCTCCACAGAGGACAGTTACTCTCCCTACAAAACACCCATCCGTAAAAAGCGCCAGTACTGCACCTGCTTCCCTGGCTGGCAGCTGATATCTGGCATAAATGCAGGCGGACTTCACGCAGATGTTTTGACAGATTTGAGCCGATTCCACGAACCACAGCCGCCGCCGCCATGACACCTTCACGGACGGAAGTGCTCTTCTTCTGTTGTTTGTCGGCCGCTGGCAAAACCGGTATCTGCTTTACCGCCACCTACTGACTGGACGGTGTAAGCTCCTGTTTCTTTCAGAAAATGCATCACACCCTTGTGATTTAAAAAAATATATATATTTTACTTGTCTTGAAAAAGGCAGTACTAACAACAACTGGCTTGTTCGGAGACTTTAAAAGCGACACTGAACAAGCTCATCTAATCACTAGTCACTTTCACAGCCTTGTTGTATTTAATCGAGCTCTTGCAAACTATTCTAACTCAAACTTTTAGGGATAATGTTTTTGTTTTTTATAGAAAGACTGAAAAAGTTGTCAAAAGCTTGATGATGGTGACGTCATGTGACCAGGCTCTAGTATTCAAAGGACTCTGGGTCACATCAGCTGTTTGTTTACATTTAGCTGTCCTAATTCAAACTCTGTCACATAAATGAGCATGGTTATTAAGTATAGAAGCATGAGCGACTGATTTCATCTGACGGTACACACAGAAGGCTTTGTGTGTGTGTGTGTGTGTGTGTGTGTGTGTGTGTGTG